>NW_006290467.1:107299-121546 GCF_000327345.1 Myotis davidii
ATTTTTTCTAATCCATTCACCCACTCTATGTCTTCTGACTGAAGCATTTAGTCCATTTACATTTAAGGTTATTATTGATAGGTACTTTTTTGTAACCATTTTTATTCTTTATGCCTATGTTCCTTCTTTTTATTTCTTCTTTTTACAATAGTCCCTTTAAGCATTTCTTGCATTGCTGGCTCAGTAGTGATATACTCCCTTAATCTTTTTTATGTCTGTGTAGCTCCTGATTTTTCCTTCAATTTTGATTTATAGCTGTGCTGGATATAGTCCCTGGATTCAGTCGCTTGTTTTGCATGACTTTGTATATTTCATTCCATTCCCTACTGGCCTAATATGTTTCTGTTGATCAATCATTTGATAATTTAATGGGAGATCCCTTGTAGGTAAATCGCTGTCTCTCTCTTGCAGCCTTTAAGATTCTCTATTTGTTGTTAATTTTTGCCATTTTAATGACAACATGTTTTGGTATGGGTCTTTTGGGGTTCATCTTGTTTGATACACTGTGGTTGTATGACTATTGTCTTCCTCAAATCAGGGATGTTTTCCATCATTATTTCTTCAAATAAGTGTTCTAATCCTTGCTCTTCTTTTCCTTCTGACACCCTCCATTATACATATGTTACTTCATTTAATGTTCTCCCTTAGGCTCTCCTGCTTTCTAATTTTTGTCTCCAATTACTGTTCAGATTTGGTGTGTTTTTCTGCCCTATCTTCTAATTCACTAATTTTACCCTCCACTTCTTCTAGTCTACTTTTGAAGCTTTCTGTTTGTTTTTTATTGTAGCTATATCATTTTTGATTTCCCACTTGATTCTTACATAAATTTTTGACTTTCTCATCCATTTTTTTTATGAACTGTGTGACTCTCACTCTGAATTCTTTCTCTGACATATCACATGCCTTTGTTTCATTTAATTCCTTTTCTGGTGATTCCTTCTTTTCTTTCCTTGGGTGGTTGTTTCTTTGTCTCCCCAATTTTTGCTGCCTCTCTTGCCCTGGACACCTGTTTGGAGTTTGAGAGGTTGACGACCCTATCATTGCAATGGTCCGGAAATCATTAGCCCAGAGGCTGGGTCTGCCTTGAGTCTCATGCCTTTATTGTCTCTGCTCTGAGTTGTATCCCCTTCCCCCGGGGATCTGGTCCCTCAGTTGTCTGCTTTAGATGCTTGGGTTGGTGGGAATCTGTGCCCAGTTCCTCTGGTGTGTGACTACCTGTGAGGACCCAGAGTCCTCTGGCATTCAATTCTCTGTGCAGCCTCAGCACCCATGGCAGGGTGGCACCCAAGGTCCCTCTGGCAGTGCACTTGCAGTGCAGTCCTGTGGCCCCTGGTTGGGCACACCGGCTTACTCCGGGTCACACCAGCAGTGCTCTCCTGTGGCCTAGAGCTGTAGTCGGCAAACCGCAGCTCATGAGCCACATGTGGCTCTTTGGCCCCTTGAGTGTGGCTCTTCCACAAAATACCACGTGCGGGAGCACTAATACAATGAGATTGAAACTTCGTGGCCCATGCGCAGAAGTCGTTGTTTTGTGGAAGAGCCACACTCAAGGGGCCAAAGAACTGCATGTGGCTCGCGAGCCACTGTTTGCTGAGCCACAATTTGCCGACCACTGGCCTAGAGTGAGGCATGTGCTGGGTTGCTCAGAGTATCCCCTGCAGGTCTGTCCCAGGGGCCATGGAAAAGCAGGTTTGGGTTCCTTTGGGTGACAGAGTCAAAACTCCCGTTTGGCACAAGTCGGGTACGTGCTGGTTTATTTCTTGTTGCTCCAGGAGCAAGACCCTAGGTTAGGGGTGAAGTGGGCTCAAGTTGCTCTGGGTTGCACAGTCCTCACTTGTAACCTGGAGTGAGATGCGTGCTGGTTTGCTCCTGTTCGCCCCTCCTCAGTGCTGAGCAAGGATGAGTTGCACTGGTTTGCTTAGTCAATGCTCTCCTGTCACCCAGAGTGAAGTGGTGTTAGGTTGCTCAGGATGGCCTTGGAAGGACTGTCCCAGGGGCTGGGATGGAGCGGGCATGAGCTGCATAGTCAGAGCTCCCTTGTGGCCCCAAGTGAGTTGCATGCTGGGTTGCTCCGGGTTGACCCACCCCGGCCAGGGTGAAGAGGGTATGTGATGTGTTTCTCTGGGTCACCCCAGCAGGGTTGTCCAGGGGGCTAGAGTGGAATGAGTATGGGTTGCTCTGGGTTGGACAGATTGCTCTGGGTCACACAGTCCCTACTTTCCTATGGTTCTCCTGGAGCATGCTCTGGGTTGCTCCAGGTTATCCCAGCAACAGGTCCCAGGTCTCAGGATGGAGCAGGATCCAGGTGGCTCTAGGTCAGGATAACAGCATGGTTCTGGGGTCTGGGGTAAGGGGTGGGGCACAGGGGTCTCCCTGGCTTGCACTCACTGTGGGGTCTTGGAGCCAGATCCTAGGATGCTAGGTCCTAGTGGACTGGTAAGGAGGCTTGGTGCGGGATCCCACTCTGGCAGCACGTGCTCCCTGCAGACATCTGGTTGCCTGCCGGGAGGTACTGTGCCACTCACTGCCAGGGCATAGTGGTTGTTCCACATGGGTTATGTCTGGTAAGCAGCGTTCTCCAGGCATCCTCTGCCCTTCCTTATTGAAAATTGTCTCCTTAGCTGTGTCTAATTTGATAATTCAGGGTGGATGTTACTTTTCTGGCCTGGCCCAAGAAGGAGGTGCACAACACTGCTGCCCATTTGGCTGCCGTTTTCTATCCAATTCCTGTACCACATCTTTTTATCCACTCATCTATTAATGGGAACTTTGGCTTTTCAGGATCTTAGCTATTGTAAATAACACTGGAATGAACATAGGGGTACATATATTCTTTTGAATTAGTCATTTGGGGTTGATTAGATATATATTCCCAGAAGTGGGATCACTGGGTCATAAAGCTGTTCCATTTTTAATGTTTTGAGGAAACTCCACACTGTTTTCCACAATGGCTGCACAAGTCTACATTCCCACCAACGATGCCTGACGGTTCCATTTTCTCCACATCCTCTCCAGCACTTGTTTGTTAATTTATTGATGGTAGCCATTCTGATAGGCATGAGGTGATATCTCATTCTGGTTTTAATTTGCATTTCTCTGATGATTAGTGATTTAAACATTTTTTGGATATTTTTATTTGCCATCTGTATCTATTCAGATCCTTTGGAAATTTTAAAAATTGAAGTGTTTGTCTTTGGGTGCAGTGTTGTATATGTTCTTTATATATTTTGGAAATTAACCCCTTATCACAACTATAATTGGGAAATGCCTTCTCCCATTTAGTGGGTTCCCTTTCAAACACATGGAGGCTAAATAACACATAGTTTATTTTGCTGTGCAGAAGCTTTTTACTTTGATATAGTCCAATTCATTTATTTTGTCCTTTTCCCCCCTTGCCCAAGCTGATATATCAACAAAAATATTGTTGTGAGAATTGTGTGAATTTTTAGTTCCTATTTTCTTCAAGAATTTTTATGCTTTTGTGACTTACATTTATGTTTTTAATCCATTTTGAGTTTATTCCTGTGTATAGTGAAGTTAGTATTCTAGTTTCATTTTTGTGCATGTATGTATCCAGTTTTCCTAGCACCATTTATTGAAGAATTCAAGAGACTGTCTTTATTGCAGTGTATTTTCTTGCCTTCCTTTACCAAATATTAATTGACCATAAAATCATAGGTTTATTTCTGTGTTCTCTGTTCTGCTCCATTAATGTGCATGCTTGTCCTTATGCCGATACTATGTTGTTGTTTTTTAAACTATATCTTAACTCTTTTCAGAGAGAGAAAGGCCAAAAGAGAGAGAGAGAAAAAAACATTAATTGGCTTCCTCCTGCATGCCTGCCAACTCGGGTTGGTGTCTGCAATCTGGGCATGTGTCCTGACTGGGAATCCAACCAGTAATCTCTTGGTGCATGGGACAATGCTCAACCAACTGAGCCACACTGGCCATGCTAGTACCATGCTTTCTGAGCTAGGCTTATAATGCTATGAACATTCCTCTCAGGACTGCTTTTGCTATATCCCAGAGATTCGAGGTTGTTGTATGTTCATGTTCATTTGTTTACATGTAAACTTTGAATTCTTTTTTACCTCACTTATTATTTAATAACCTATTATTTAGCCTCCATGTGTTTGAATGCTTTTCAGTGTTATTATTATTATTATTATTATTATTATTATTATTATCATAATTGATTTCTAGTTTCATACCATTGTGGTCAAAGAAGATGCTTGATATAATTTCAATCTTCTCGAATTTATTTAGGACTTATTTTGTATCCTCACACGTGATCTAACTTAGAGAATGTTCCATGTGCACTTGAGAAAACTGTATATTCTGCTGCTTTGGGTTGAAATGTTCTGTGAATATTAATTAAATTCATCTGATTCAGTGTGTCTTTTAAGATTATTGTTGCCTTTCATTTTATTTTTTTAATATATATTTTTATTGATTTCAGAGGGAGAGAGGAATAGAAACATCAATGATGAGAGTGAATCATTGATTGGCTGCCTCCTGCACGACCCCCACTGGGAATTGAGCCTGCAACCCAGGCATGTGCCCTGGCCAGGAATTGAACCGTGACCTTCTGGTTCATAGGGAGCCACTCAACCACTGAGCCGCGGTGAAATGTTCTGCAAATATCAATTAAATCTATCTGATCCTGTGTTCCATTTAAGGTAGCTGGGAAGCCCTCTTGATTTTTTGTCTGGAAGATCTATCCATTTATGTCAATGGGGTGTTAAAATCCCCTACTATAACTGCATTGCTGTCCATTTCTCCCATAATGTTTACCATTGTTATCTTTATATATTTAGGTGTTCCTATGTTGGGTATGCCTCTAAGGATTATATTTTTTCATTGGATTGATCCCTTTTAGATTTATATCTTTTGTCAGTGTCTCTAGGTACCATCAGTGCTACTTCAATAACATGCCATCTGTTAGTAACAAATATCACCTTGTATAATTCTGAATTTTTCTTGATATCCCAAATCAAATGATCTTGTTTAACTTAGATTTATTTAAATAGGCATGATATATCACAAACTATGATATAAGTGCATTCTTAAAAATCTGTAGGTAAAAAAATATTGAATTATTTTTTCCCATTTACATAACATTTCATAATTGGAGTTATTAAAGGAAATATCATATTATAATAAATATGTAGAATCTAAAAAGAGTGAAAAATAATTTTCTTTTCACCTTTCTAAATTATTCTGGCTGAAATAATAATAAAATTAACATGAGAACAGATTATGATAATATCTTTCATTCTGGAGCAGGTCATCTATATAATTTTTTAGGCAATTAGGAGGAATGTCAGAAGTTTTTCCTGAGTCTCCTTTTCTTAAAAATAATCAGCTGAAAGTAATAAATATCCCAACAAGCATATTTTGAGGTGGCAAATTCTGCTTCCCCTCAAAAGTATACTTAGTATCTGTACTTAAGACTTGCTTGAAGTCCATTAATATTTGAGGCTAAGGATGCATATATTGGCATTAAAAATTCCCTAAGCAGCTTTTAGTTTCAAAATATCCTAAAGCAAATGACAATGTAAATATTTTATTGCCTCAGCTCCAATTTTCAAGCACTTGGTGAAAGTTGCTTGCTTTGAGAAATGACTGATTCTATCTGAGCTGCAGGCTGTACAGGAGGGAATTAGGTAACAGGTATGATTCATAGTTATGCCTCTAATCTTATGTGTGTTCTTACAGTGTGACTAACACTGTGTTCCCACCTTTTGAATCTTGGTGGATATTTATGACTGCTCCAACATGGTGGAAGTGATGATATATAATGTACAAGATGAACTTATAAAAATATACAGTTCCACCTGGAATTTTCTCCCTCTCTCTCTCTCTCTCTCTCTCTCTCTCTCACGCACTTTGGGGACCCATGTAAAGAGGTTGTATTTGTGTATATTAATCAACAGCCCTAGCTAATATTTCAGCAACTGGCCAGCATCTACCACCAAGCATGTTATTGAGTGACCCTTCATAATATTCCAGGCCCCAGACTTCAAGTCAACTCAACTGATGCTAAGTAGAACAGAGATATCGTCCTCACCAATCCCAACTCAAATTGTAGATTAATAAACAAAATAAATGCTGTCATTGTTTTAATACACTAAATTTAAGTGTAACTTTTTACAGAGTCATAGTAGCTAAAAAAGCTCGAGATTTGTATATCCAACTACCCACTTGCCATATGCAATTTATAGTAAAATCCAAGCTCCTTATCTTTTCCTCACACCTGTTGCCCTTGCAGTCCTCTTTATCTCAGCAATGGCAACTGTATTCTTCCAGATCTAAAACTATAAGCCAGAATCATCTTTGATTCCTCTTTCCACATCTGACACCCAACACATCATTGTTGCCTCCATCTTCACACGGTATCCCAAATATGACTATTTTTACCATATCTACCACTTTTACCTGGTCCAATTAATCAAAATCTCTCATTGGATTATTTCAATAGCCTTCTAAATGGTTTTCATGTTTTATCCTTCAACTATCTGAACCTTAATTTCCATATAGCCTCCAAGGAATCTTTTCAAAATCTTTTATTTTGGGTTTCACTGCTCACTCTGATTAAATATCAAGGTCTTTAAAATAGGCCCCAGTTTCCTCTCTATCCATATGTCCTCACACTCTCCTTGCTTACTCAGCAGCAGTTACAGTTGCTTCCTTGTTATTTCATAATCATACCAGGTACTTACTTATCTCTGAAGTTTTTGTAGCTTGGAACCCTCTTTTATTAGTTATCACATTACTCAGTTACTCCCATCTGCAAAAATATCATCACTTCATCAAAGCTTTTCTTGACAATCTTATTCCCTCAGCCTGTTTTATTCTTTTTTATTACTTGTTAACAACATCTGACATAATTATGTTATATATTTTTTTTAGTCTCTTAATATCCACTAGAATGTAAGGTTCATCTTAGATTGTTTTGCTCAGTGGATAGAGCATTAGCCCATGGACTGAAGGGTTGTGGGTTTGATTCTGGTAAAGGGCATGTATCTCAGTTGCATGCTCCATCCCTGGCCTGGTTTTGGGTGTGTGCAAGAGGGAACCAATCAATGTGTCTCTCTCACATGGATGGTTCTCTCTCTGTGTCTCTCCCCCTTCCTTCCACTCTCTCTAAAAATCAATGGAAAAATACCCTTCAGTGAGGATTAACAACAACAAAATAATATAAGGTTTATAAGGACAGAGACTTTGTCTATTTCATTTACTGATATTCCCCAGCACCTAGAATAGTGCTTGATTTCTGAGTAGGAGCTCAATAAATATTTGTTACATATAAGACCAAGAGGCACCTAAAATTTCTTCATGTGATGTTTTTGGAAACAAACCCTAAGCTCTCTCAGGGTTTTTCCTAAATCAAGGAAGATGCTGAGTCTGAATTTCTCTGAGGGCCGTTAGTTTTACCTTTCATTGCTGCAATTGCTGTGTAATAAGCACATATGTCTAGATTATGGAGGCACTGAGAAAACACAGTTACTTAAAATATTTTGAAATCAAGGACTCTATAAACAAGTACACTGAAATGCAACAGGTCCTATGATGGAAATTTTAAAGGAACACAAACAAAGGAGCACAAGGAAGAAGTTGTTGATTCCATCTAGAGAAGGAGTTTTAAGGAAACTTCATGTGGGGTCTTGAAAGATGAGTAGTTTCTCGGATAAATGGGAGAGGCAGTATTGGGTGTGAAAGAGGGTATTCTAAGCTGCAAGAGTGACATGGACAAAGGAATGCCTGTATAAAAGAGTTTAACACATTCCAGGCATGAATGCCTCTTATTCAGTTAGTGTAAAATGCAGGGTTTTATGAAAGAGGAAGCTAAAGTGATGAGGTAGGTAGAGGACAATTCGTGGCGGACTTTTCATGACATTTATTTAGAGATTATTGTGTAGTGAATAAAGAGTCTACAAAGGTTTTAAATATAGCTGTCTCCTTATTTAAGATGCTTAATGACGAAAGTTGTGGCTAAAGCTATAGGTCATCCAATTTCCTGTGTTCTACCTACATAACAGAGTTTCCAGAAACAAAAAAAATACTGCTCTCAAATACTAGTAGTTCTCTAAGGAAGGAAGTAGATGAGCTGATTCCATCAAGTGTAAACAGGCTATGGTTTTAAGTAAAAATATGTTTTTTGTTAAAACAAAATGTATATTCCTTTTATGGAGTTAATGTGAAAAAAACTGCTAAGTACTTATATAAAAAAAGAAATGATTAAATGTCAAACTTATTTATTTTAGAAAGAGATTAAATGTCAAGAATAGTGGAGTTGTTAATTAAATAATGATGGGGTGCTATATATTTATTAAAAAGGGTGGTTATGAAGATGATGTAATAGCTTTATATATAACTAGAGGCCCAGTGCATGAAATTCATGCATGAAGGGGGTGTCCTCTCAGCCCAGCCTGCACCCTCTCCTATCCGAGAGCCCTCAGGTGATGTCCAACTGCCGGTTTAGGCCTGATCCTCATCGGGCCTAAACTGGCAGCCAGACATTCCTCTCACAATCTGGGACTGCTGGCTCCTAACTGCCTCTGCCTGCCAGCCTGGTCACCCCTCACTGCCCCTCTCTGCTAGCCTGGTCACCCTTCACTGCCCCCCCCGCTGGTCTGCTTGCCCCACACAGCCTACTGTTCGGTCATTTGGTTGCCCCTCACTGCCCCCCTGCTGACCTGGCCACCCCATACAGCCTGCTTCTCAGTCATTTGTTCGTCCCTCACTAACACTCCTGCCAGCCTGGTCACCCCACGCAGCTTGCTTGTTCAGTCATTTGGTCATCCCTCACTAATCCCCCTGCGGTCCTTGTCACCCCACTCAGCCTGTTCGGTCATCTGTTCAGTTGCAATGACCCCTGGCTCTTTATATATATAGATAGCTTTTTACATATTGCTAATTTAAAATACAGAATTCAGAATTGTATTTATAATATAACTTCAACTAAGTAGGAAAGTTAAGCCATTGTGATTGCCAGGCTCCAAAATAGCCTCCAATTATATTGTCTCCTGTTATTTATGCTCTAGATTATCCCCTCCAAAATTGGGTAGGGCTTACTTGTGTAACCAATATAATATTGCAGAAATAAGTTCTGAGACTAGGTTATAAAAGACTAGAGGCCCGGTGCATGAATTTGTGCACTGGTGGGGTCCAGCCAGCCCACCCCAAATGAACCTGGCTGATAAGACCTGGCCAGCCGGAGGGAGGGGCTGTGGGAAGCTGGCCAGCCAGTCCCACCCCCGATCAGGTGTGGTGGTGCGATTGGAGGCAGGGCTGGCTGGCCAACCATCTGCAGCCCCCCCCCCCCCGATTGGCCCCACACCCTGGTCAAACTCCCGGTTGAAGGGATAATTTGCATATTAACCTTTTATTATATAGGATATTATAGATTCTGTTTTTCTCCTTGATTACTCATTCTGAGAGAAGCCAGCCATTTCATCCATGAGTATACACTAGCAGTCATATGGAGACTTTCACATTATGAGGAAAAATTGAGACACCTTTCCCCCATCCTGTCAACATTCAGCAAAGACTTGCCAACCACATTCATAAACATTGGAATCAGATTATTCAGTTCTAGTCAAACCTTCAGATGACTGCAATTTAAGGCTAACATTTGTACTGTGCTTGGAGGAAAACTTGCCTGTAACAACTCAGATCCAAGTGGTAGTGATGGTGGTGGTTAGGCTGTGAATTGACAACAATCAGATTAACAAAAGTTTATTTCACGTGCATGTTTACAAGGAGAGGCTCCACAAAATACCAGGAATAAGAGTTTATATATCAGTTGAACAAAAGGGATGGGGATGGGGCTTCATTGGGAAAGTATAAAATATTCTATTGAGCTTTTAAAAAAACTATTTTTTTTTTTTACACTTTCATCCTAGTGCTAATGGGCAGTTTCCCTTTTGGCTAGAAGTTTCCCTGAAGGAGAATTTATGGCAGTTTAATTCTCAGAAAACCATACTTTAATCATCAATCAAAGGGACTTTCAGATAAGGCTTTTTCTGCAGCTGTTTATCCAAAAGAGTTTTCTTTATAGTAGTTGTAGGAGGAGGATAAAAGTTTTCTATACTCTCAAGGTTCTTCCCTATGGCCTAATAACCAAATAAACATGAGATATATTAGTAAGAGAAAATAAACAAATTTAATTACATACATATATATGGGAGTCCCACATGCATGAGAGAGCCAGAGACCCCACATATATGAGAGGTCCAAAGACAGAAAGTGGAATCGAGGTCAGTATGACATTCTGAGCTAGAAATGAAGTAAGGAGCCTTGGGGCATCAAAGGTAATTGCAGGGAGAGCACATATGCAGTAATTATTAGTTTGTCCTGTCATATAGGTAGGTAAAAGTTATTTCTGTTGATAACTCTTATTATGGGACAGCCCTCTAATTAAAATTCATTTTTGCTTTTATTTTTTTTAATCTTAATTGTTGAGAATATTACAGATGTCCTCCCCCATTTTTCCTCCTTTGCCCCCATCATTCTGTTCGCTCGTCACTCCAGGACTTTACCACCCTGTTGCCTATGTTCATGGGCAATGCATATATACATATAAGTTCTTTGATAAATCTCTTCCCACCCTTCCTCCTCCCTTCTCTCTAAGGTTCGTTAGTCTGTTCCATGTTTCCATGGTTCTGGTTCTATTTTATTAATCAGTTTATTTTGTTCTTTAGATTCCACATATAAGTGCAATCACGTGATATTTGTCTTTCTCTGACTGGCTTATTTTGCTTAGCATAATCATCTCCAGGTTTCTCCGTGTTGTCTTAAAGGGTAATAGATCCTTCTTTTATATAGCTGCATAGTATTCCACTGTGTATACATACTACAGCTTTTTGGGTTTTGTTTTTTTTTTTTTTGTCTTTTATCCATTCATCTACTGATGGCTACTTGGGCTATTTCCAGATCTTAGCTATTGTAAGTTGTGCTGCTATGAACATGGGGATGCCTATATTCTTTCTGATAGTTAAATCCAGGCAAGAATTTTTTTTGATCCCACAATGTCTTGGTTGCTTTTAGCACAATATAATCTGCATACCAGTGAGGCACATCTTGGGGTGGATCTTCCTGAAACCCTGCATAATCTCCATGCCACTCTGATTGGTTATTTGTTACTTCAACCGCAACATCAGAAGATACCTTGGGTCATTACTACCCAGTTAATACACTCTTGAATACCTGACCCACAGAAACTATGTGAAATAAAATGTTCACTGCTGCTGTTTTAAGCTCTTAAATTATGGTTAATTTATTATACAGTTAATTGATAAGAAATTCCACAAATCATTTTATTTATAAACATTTCTATAATGTAATATTAATTTTATAATAAAAAGCATAATGAAAGAAAGTTGACTATTTGATTTTGATTAAAATATGGTGCTAATGTTTCTAAAGTTATGAAGACTATCTTTCAAAAGATTTAAAATTCTGAAATAGAGATGCAATTAAAAGCTTAAAGAACTGGACATCATTAGATTTATCACTAACAAAAGACATTCATGAAATACCACAGGGAATACTACAGTCACTAAACCAATATCTCAACCAACAGGGTAGTCTTCAGAAAGAAGATGGATATGTTAAAACACTTTGATGCCAAGAATTATTTAATGTAGAGTCCAAAAATGTTTATATAAAATGGAAAATATAATGCCATAAAATGTGTTTGCCTGAAATACCAGATCACAGACTGCAAGAGATTTTTAAAGTATAAAATAGTCCTGTTTTTTTCTTAGGTTTAGCAAAGAGATTATACCTAATCTTACTTGGACTATAAAAACAATAAAATAAAGAGTTGAGAATATCCTCAAATAAATGCATAATACCTAAAATAAAATCAATAGGAGGATTTTAGTAAACTGCTAAACTGTTGTAAAATAATATTCTAAAGCATAAATAACCTTTGTTAGTGTTCTTCTTATCTGGGTATATCTATGTCTGAAAGCACTTATAACAGCCATACAAAAGGAACCACAGAATATTAAGAGTATTAAAGGGAACTTTAGGATTATATCATTGAAAGGAATAAGTGACAGAAAACGTATTCAGTAACTTGAAAAAAGGAAATGAGGCAATATGTATGATTTACTTTGTTTTGTCTCTTTAAAAGGGAGAGCAAACTCTTTCAGTGGCATTTTCTTTTCTTCTTTTAAAATATGAAAAATGCAACTTTTTATATTTCACCTTGAATCTCATCAGCTATTCTTGGCAAATTTGAAGATGACATGAATTGCATCAAAAGCTCATTATGGCTCCAAAGGAAAGTTAGAACAGGGAAGATTCAAACCTTAAGAAACAGGTTTGGCCTATGTTTTCTGGAATCTATTACCATAGCTTAGAAATATTTGACAGTAATAAGGACATTATTTATCTTATTTATTTATCCTTTTAACCGTGGAAACAATCCTATGACTTACGTGGCATTAGTAATACCATTTTACAGATGAAGAATCAGAAAGATTAAATATTTTGTCTAAATTGATTCTAAAATTTAACCCATTTTTGTCTAGATTTAAAGCCAAGGCTCATAAACACTATGCGATATAGGAGGTTAAGTCTTTATAAAGATGACACATATTTAAAAGTGTAGTGACACCATCTGGTATTTCAACATTTGAAGCCTTTCTAGAGAAAAGGCCTACTTGCATTTATAATTAATTAATTTACTTATTTTCACAAGGATTATGGTGGAGTATTAGAAAAAATTCCTTTTCTGCTTTAGGATAAATACTTTAATAGCTGCCCTCTCATATTCATACAAAGCTGAAATCCTGTCTTAGAATGAAGAGCCTAATCATTTAAGTGATTAAATACTTAACTACTTAAGTTTCTCATTCTAGTTAAGAGTTTATCTACTGAGTATCCTATATAATCCTCCTATATAATAAGAGAGAAACATGCAAATTAACCATCCTTCTGCTATGCTCAAGCCACAACTACAAGCCACGCCCACAAGCCAATCTGAGTGACTATGCAAATTATCTGACAAATATGGCAGTTAGTTTGCATATGCAGGTGTCAAGCACCCCAGGAGGGGACAGCAGGACTCCCAGGACTTTCGCCGACCCTGGGAGGCCAGGCCGTAGCCACGCCAGCGGGCTCCCGGGAACTTGCTGGCAGAGAACAGGAGGTTTGGAGGACTTGGCAGAGCAGGAGGCCGCTGGACATAGAGCAGAGCAAGAGAGAGGGCTGCTTGGAGGGCGTGGCTCCCTCTGTCACCTCAGCTTCCTCATCACAGCTGTGGAAACTGACAGCAGTGGGGAGAAAGTCCCACTCCCACAGAATCAGCCAGAATCAACCATTGGTCACACAGCTCTCAGCGGCCTGAGAGGCAGGACACTCATTCACCTGCATCTCAGACCGTGACAGTAGAGAGGTGGGACTATGTCTAAAGGACAACTGTTGATACAACATAGCTCTGCAGCCGAAAGATGCGGGCGTTATCGACAGAAAGTGTCTGCAGAACAGCGTGTGTCTGATCTTGAAAGAAGGCGGCACCTGCGACAGGATGTATCTGAATACCAACTACTGGATAAATGTCGCTCTGATGCTGAAAAACACCGGGGTTATCGACAGAAAATGTCTAAAGACAAACGTGCCTTTGAAGTTGAAAGAAGGCGGTGGCGATGACAGAATATGTCTAGAAAACAGTCATCAAAAAGTACTACCAATACCAGTAGGAACTGCCTTCTCAGCAAAAATGGAGTACATGAGGATGCAATTCTCGAACATAGTTGTGGTGGAATGACTGTTCAATGTGAATTTTGCCTATCCCTAAATTTCTCTGATGAAAAGCCATCTGATGGGAAGTTTACTCGATTTTGTAGCAAAGGGAAAGTCTGTCCAAATGATACACATTTTCCAGATTATCCGGCATATTTAAAAAGATTAATGACAAACTAAGATTCTGACAGTAAAAATTTCATGGAAAATATTTTTCCATGAATAGCTTTTGCTTCCATGGGTGCAAATATTGCATCACCATCAGGATATGGGCCATACTGTTTTAGAACACACGGACAAGTTTATCACCATACTGGAACTTTACATCCTTTGGTTGTCGTTTCTCGGAAGTTTGCTCAACTCTATATTGTGGATACAGCCGAAGCTCCAACTAAAAGATTAGCAATGCCAGAATACCAGGGCTGCTCAGAAAGACTCATTATCAATATCAACAACCTCATGCATGAAATAAATGAATTAACAACATCA
>NW_006290467.1:121799-125206 GCF_000327345.1 Myotis davidii
AATATCGGGATGCTATGGCAATTGTAACAAAGCATGGCAAGCCCGATTTATTCATAACCATGACATGCAACCACAAATGGGCAGATATTGCAAACAATTTACAACGCTGGCAAAAAGTTGCAAACAGACCTGACTTGATAGCCAGAGTTTTTAATATGAAGCTGAATGCTCTTTTAAATGATATATGTAAATTCCACTTATTTGGCAAAGTAATAGCTAAAATTCATGTCATTGAATTTCAGAAACACGGGACTGCCTCCCACTCACATATTATTGATATTAGATAGTGAGCCCAAATTACATTCCTGTAATTAATTCCCTTTCAATGTGCACAAATTCCATGCACCGGGCTACTAGTAGTAATATAAAAATCTCTAGTGTGCCTGAATTACTGCTTCAAAAAGTGAGCTGAAGCTAGAGAAGAATTTCTTTTTCTCCAGTATGTGGAGACAGGGAGAGAGATTGAGGATGGAGACTCCAGAGAGAGAACCCAGGGTCAAGATAGTTTTAGTGGATGAGCTACTATAAAATGTTCCTTGCACTTGAATACACATGGGGGAAGGAAGACTAAAATAGCCAATTAGGAAACTCCTGTGATAAGCAGTAGCCAATAAACACGTAAAATATAATACCCAGTTTTTTGTTATATTTCTCTGTGGAGGAGAAATACTCTTTTCTCTCTCCTCAAGGTTCTTCTGGTTGGATTTAATAATCAAATAGACATGAGACAGATTAGCAAGAAAAAATAACCATATTTAAACCATCACATGTGTGGGAAGCCTCACATCAATGAGAGAGTTAGAGACCCCACCTGTAGGAAAGGTTTGAAGTTAGTAAAGGGGATTGAGGTATACAAGATATTATGAGCTAGGAATGAGGTAATGCACCTACAAGTCTTGAAAGGGTCATTGCAGGATGGTAGAACAGATGCTTAGTAAATAAAATTCTGTCCTGCCATAAAGGTGGGTTAAAAAGCTTATAGCTGATAATCTCTTAAAGGTTGGAAAGGCCTCTAATTTAAAGTCTTCTAAGCAGTTAAGGATGGGGAGCAAAAGTTTCTCCTAAGCCCATGACTAAAGTTACCTTTAGCTAAAAATAATCTGCATACTACACAGGCTCATTGTTGCACATGTGCAGAGCAAGGGCTATGGGCCAGGTACAGAAACTAAACAGGGCAGAAAGCTCCAGATGCCTAGCAAGGGGCAAAACTGAGAAAACAAGAAACTTGCCTCCAGGGTAACCTATCTTCCACTAGCACCGTGGTCGGCAAGCTGCAGCTCGCGAGCCACACGCGGCTCTTTGGCCCCTTGCGTGTGCCTCTTCCTAAGCCTAAGGAGTATCCTAATTAAGTTAATAATAATGTACCTGTTTGCAGACCACTGCACTAGCATATCACTGCTCATGTGGTTTGGACCCAGGATCTTTCATATTATTGGTCAGGCGGTTTAGACATCCCTGACCTTTTCCTCCCTAAAGATATTTCAGCTCCAGGCCCAGAAAAGCAGCAAAACCAGACAAGTGGTGCTTTGGCTGCCTCAGGACCAGCTACATTGACTAATGACCCCATGCCCTGGCAGCAACAAATTGATAACCAGAATGGCAAGCTGAGGGTTTTTTCCCTGGGATCCTGTCTCACAAAGCTAAAGAATGAAATCATGAACCTGAAGATTTAAGCAAAAGAGTGGAAAATTCATTGCAAGCAGATTCAGACTCCCCGATTTGGGAGGTGGCCCAATAATGGGTTGCCACTGAAGCACTGTGGTCTAGGGGTATATATTTGCAACAAGCCTGTTCTATATCTACCTATGTCACCACCTGATTGACCCTCTCAATTGTTCTTGCCCAGCAAGGGACCTGAACTTTCCCTGTTCCTATGTGTCAGTTCACCTTATTGTTGCAGTCCCTCCATAGTTCTCGTGCCTCCAGCTCTGAGTCTAAAAACACCATGTTATATCTGCATGCTTGGTTTCTGTGATAAGGCTCGCTCAAACTTCCATGTTTGCCCATGCCTATGCTCCACCTGCCTTTGTTTTCTACTGGACCCCTGCCCTCTCTGCCTGCATGTCAAGCTAACTCCTCTGAGAATCAGTGGAGACCACGACCCTGAAAAGCACATCTGGAAAGCTGATGAATATTCTATTGAGATATGCCCCTGAGACCTTCCCTAAGATTTCCACCTGCAAGAGAGAGATAAGTATACTCAAGACAAAGAACCCTTCATGTTCTCCCTCCAAGAAGCACACCTGTGCTCTTCCCCTACAGGCACATATCCCCCAATCTCTAAGACAGCAGTTCTCAACCTGTGGGTCAAGACCCCTTTGGCAGTCGAACAACCCTTTCACAGCAGTCACCTAAGACCATCCTGCATATAAGATATTTACATTATGATTCATAACAGTAGCAACATTACAGTTATGAAGTAGCAACAAAAATACTTTTATGGTTGGGTCACAACATGAGGAACTGTATTTAAAGGGTCAGAAGGTTGAGAACCACTGCTCTAAGAGACCCCATGACACTTGAAACCAGGGGACCAATGGGAAGTGGCAGGTCTTCCAAGGCTTACCCCCTGAACTTGTCTCCAAGGCCCCCTTTTATCTGTGTAGTCCTTCCTTTTGGATATCTTCATCACCCATCTCCTTGTCCTTAAATATATTCAAATTTCTTTTCTTTTTTTTTAATTTTGTTTATTGCTTAAAGTATTACAAAGAGTATTAATCACCATCAGAGATAGCTATTTAGCCTGCCTGCATACTACCAACTTTAACCTTTCACACATATTGGGGTGACTCACTCTGTACCCCCACATCTCTTCATTGCTATATTTATTTTGTTCCCAAGCCTTCATTTGAATAAGACTTACATATTGCTTACTATGTGCCAAGCACTGTTCTTAATGCTCACTAGGAATTAGCCCATTTGATCCTCATGAAGGCCTATGAGATAAGTACAAGTGTTACCAGGGGAGATGGGCCGCAGTTCTTGAGTTTGGTTTAGAAAGAATTAAAAGCCAAGAACTCAAATCACAAGAGAATGTTTATTCAGCAAGCTGAAGGAAAGTACACTCTGAATAAAATAAATGAGCGGGCAGTCTGAAGCACTGCCTCGGGGTGTTGGCAAGGTCTCCTTTTTAATATGAGAGGGTTTAATTACTTCTTTGTTTAAACTGACCTATTGGGGCCTATCCCATTGCCTCCTGTCCTTGTATAGGAGTCATATCATGCTTCTCTCTGACCCTTTGTTTCTCCTTTAAGGGATTCTAAACCACATGGCTAGCAATAGGCCAGGGGAGGAAAAGTTACCCTGGGGGTGAGGTTCTGGCCTACAATACATTTTTTGGTTTTGCCCATTGCTTGGTATCTAAGGCTTTCCGCCTTGGTGTTCTTCTGTACCTGGCCTATCCATTC
>NW_006290467.1:125255-128073 GCF_000327345.1 Myotis davidii
CTGTCTAACTGCCTACTTTATCACAGTGTTATCTCCATTTTACAAAATGAAAATTAAATGAGAGAATTTAAGTTACTTCCCTAAACTCTCACAGCTAGTGAGTGGCCAAGCTGGGATTGGGAGCTACATAGTCTGGTGTCAGTGTCTATATACATAACCAGAATGCTATAGTAATTCTCAGAAGAAATTTGTTAACTTCTACAACTTAGAGTTTACAAATATTTAAGACATTCAATGACATGATGAGTTTGTGGAACTTGTAAACATTTACTAGGAAAAATTGGAAATACTAGGAAAAAAATTCTATAAAAGATAGAAATTCTCACAATCCTATATAATAAAGAGGTAATATGCGAATTGACCCTCACACCTTCGCACCATCACAAGATGGCCACCCCCACATTGTCACAAATGGCCGCCCCCACATCCTCAAAAGATGGCCACCACAAGAGGGCTGCCCCCATGTTGTCACAAGATGGCTGGCAGGGAGAGGGTGCAGGCTGAGCTAAGGGACACCCCCTCCAGTGCACAAATTCCATGCACCGGGCCTCTAGTCTGATATAATAGGACAAAAAAGGGACTATGCAATAAACCTCACAAGCTCAGTGACCAAAAGTAACCACACAGGATGGTCTGATCACAAATTATTAACTGGGCAGGTCATAGTGGGTAGTCATGTCTAAGGCCTACCTATAACTTCCTTAGCAAAAGTTAATCTTTATCTTCAATGAGCTCTGCCCATAATTCTTGTGCATCTAGGGCAGTGGTTCTCAACCTTCTGGCCCTTTAAATACAGTTCCTCATGTTGTGACCCAACCATAAAATTATTTTTGTTGCTACTTCATAACTGTAATGTTGCTACTGTTATGAATCATAATGTAAATATCTGATATGCAGGATGGTCTTAGGTGACCCCTGTGAAAGGGTTGTTCGACTGCCAAAGGGTTTGCGACCCACAGGTTGAGAACCACTGATCTAGGACAATATAACTTTTCAATGTCAGAGTAATTTTCTTTTTCTACCTCTTGAAGGCACAACTGCAGGCACCAGTGCACAGGAACTGCTGATCAGAACAGCTCTGAACACCCCATTTTTATCCAACCCATATACCATATCTATGTCCTGTAAATGTTAATAGTAACACTCTTGTAGCCACCAATATACAAGAAATATCTTTCCCCATTTTTCCTTTTATCTAATCTTAGAGATGTTCCTACTTTGCATTTTCCTACCTCCTTTATCTAAAGTCAATGGGCTTCATGCACCTTCCTTATGTCTTCTTTTTGATTCTAATCTTTAAAATAAACTTTAAATGGCCATTCCCTGGAGCATTTAAGATCTTGCTCCCCAAGATATGTTGTCAGTTTGGTTCAAATAAATTCAGAGAAATTCTCTACAGTTTTGGATTTTTCTTTCATCCACAAGGGAGTTCCTGGGGGCTTGATAACTTGAAAACATTCCAAAAATATTAAGTATAATTTATTGTTCAATGGTTCCTTACCTCCTGAAGAGTAAATGCTTGGTTGGGCAATGCCAAGTTTTGCTTCAGTGCACCTCTATTTTTTTGTTTAAGCCTTTCTCCCCCCATCCACACTACACAACCATCATCCATCACCACCACTCAAACAGTAAGCACAGCTATAGTTCTACAGTCTATCTTTAGATGTGTTGAAATTTTTAATCTAGTTATCATTAGGGCATCCTGGAAGCTATTCTTTCAATTTCTTGTGTTGTGTAGGGGGAGAAAAAGTTTTCCTCAACACTCTTACAGTCTCTAGCTGGATAAGAAAATTACGCTGACAAAGATTAACAACAGAAAAAGCATATAAATATATTTAACATAAGCTTTATATAACACAGAAGTCTTCACAAGGAAACAAAGACCCAAAGAAACAGTTAAAACTCAGTACTTTAAAACTAACTTTGATGAAGAGTGGACAGTTGTGGACGAATATATGTTAAGGAGTATGAGTTAAGCGTGGTGAACTGGGAGAAACTTAGTAAAGACAGTTTTTGGGTTCTTGGCATTCCTTTGTTTGAACAGATAAAGAGGCTGCTTTCCTCCAGGTAGAGGGAGAACACCACTCACATGAGGGTTTTATAACCTGTTTCAGGGGAGAAGGGCAAGTGGAAGGTCAGAGTGACCTTTGTTTATCTGCTGCTTCCTCAAACTCAGCTTAAAACCTTTAGTATGCTGTGTCATATTTTGGAATAGCATGTACTGGATCTTATCAGTTGGCATATCTATCCTTGCACATATGGTGTTGAATTTATTGAACAGTTTCTACATTGAGTCCTACTGCTGTATCATTGTACATCCTCCTCACCATTTCAATTTTATATATTTTGAAACAGCTTTTTTTATGAATTATGTATATGCTATTGTTTAAAAAACAAAAGTCAACTGAGTAAATTTTAAAAAAATCTTATTGACCTTATTCAATAATTCATGAATTAGGAAGAATTTAATCTAGAAGATAGAAAGGAGCTATGAGGAGCTGTACAAAATGAGAGACTTTTATAGACAAAAGGGAGAAAGAATAAGAAAGTTATACTAGCCAAAAAAAAAGTTAGTTTGTTATTGCAAGATCACTTTCCTT
Source organism: Myotis davidii (assembly GCF_000327345.1). Classification (NCBI taxonomy): domain Eukaryota; kingdom Metazoa; phylum Chordata; class Mammalia; order Chiroptera; family Vespertilionidae; genus Myotis; species Myotis davidii. The sequence goes on from NW_006290467.1 coordinate 127,856, forward strand.
TAGGAGATGGCAGGAGTCTATCAAGCAAATTACTTCACTAGTGCTGATTAGGGGGATGCCTGAATGACAGGTTTAAGATTGAATTTCTGGCCCTAACCGGTTTGGCTCAGTGGATAGAGCATTGGCCTGCAGACTAAAGGGTCCCAGGTTTGATTCCGGTCTAGTGCATGTACCTCTGTTGCGGGCACATCTCTCATTGATGTTTCTAACTCTCTATC
>NW_006290467.1:129435-131557 GCF_000327345.1 Myotis davidii
TTTTTTTTTAAAGATTCCATTTCTGGGATAGCAGAAACTATAATTAAATCTTGGTTTGATGGAGTAGGGCTAAGCATATGCAACTTAATTTGGGGAATGTTGTCTTGCTTATAACACTATCTTTTATTCTATCTAACATCCAATACATTTATTGATTCTGTAGATGTGAGAGTCTCCAAACCTATAGAAAATTTTATGAGTTTATTTGAGCCAAATTGAAGACATATCCAGAAGCAATATCTTAAAATGCTCTGGGGAATAACAGCTTGACAGTTGTTTTTATGCTTTTGTAATCAAAGGAAGGAATGTAAGAAAAATGACATGAAATTCATTGGTGGTAGGTTAAGGAGAAGAAAGCAAGGCAGGGAAATCTTCATGATTGAATAAACAGTAAAATGGAGCAAACGTTTACATTAAATATGGGAAACAGGTCATATGCTCTCTTGAGGATGGTTAGGACTCAGAGTGATCTAGAAAACATTACGCTGACATTTCAAATGTGTGTTAACCTTGATGCACGAGAACAATGGACAGTGCTTGCTTAAGGTAAAGTGAAACCTTTTCTTTTTCTAAGGAAGTTATAGGCCAGGGGTGTGACTATCTACCATGACCTGCCCAATTAGGATTTTATGATCAGAGCAGCCTGCAAGGTTACTTTTGGTAACTGACTTTGTCAGATTGATTACAGAGCCCACTTTTTATTCATAATTCCCTACCAAGTGCTTACAGTATCTGCTTTGTCAGTCAGATTCCCCAACTATCCATCTCCTCTAGCTACTCTATGCCAAGGTAAGTGCCAGGGGGAATTCAGATGACATCATAATAGTTGAACCTCTTTATTGACCCTCCTCCTTTTCATACTACATTCACATCATTTATTCACTATGTATACTTCACTTGGTCTGTTATAAATTCTACTTTATTTTATTTTATTTCTGACAATTCCCTATATGGTGATACTTATGACACCAGACTGTTACCCACTCAGTAAAACAAGTCTCATTTATTTTATTATATATAGTTGTTCATATGGAAAATAATGCAATAATTAATAAATAATAATACAAAAATAAACATTGCTTTGTATACCAATCACAACTATAAACTGACTTTTTTCCATACCCTGCATATATATGTGTCTCTTCTTATCATTATTTTCTTCAAGTAATTAAAAATAAACAAGTAAACAAAAGATCTACATAAATTCCAATAAAAAGAAACTATTTGCAAAGAAAAAATGTTTTTATAATTCAAGTCTTAGTTTATTAATTCACTATTACTTACAAACTTACTACATTTAGGTTGTTTGAACTACATTATACCTAGTTTTATGGAGCATATTTTCTTATGGGGGGTCCCAAATAATAATCACCTTTATGCATTCACAGATTCACACTTACACCATATACAAAACTGTGCTATGCTGGAGGCACACACGTGAAAATATTTAAAGATCTTGCCTAATGCAATTATATTCCAGTGGGAAAAAGATAATAAGAGACCAGAAATTAAAAATAAAGAAACATTATTTTTTTAGGTTTCTTTTTTTTGGATTTTTTTTTTTTACTGATTAAGGTATTACATGTGTGCCCTTATTCCCACATTGCCTCACCACCCCCCATTCATGCCTTCACCCCCTCTGGTGTCTGTATCCATTTGTTAGGCTTATATGCATGTATACAAGTCCTTTGGTTGATCACTACCCCTTATCCCCACCATCTTCTACCTTCCCTCTCAGGTTTGGTGGTCTGATTGATGCTTCTCTGTTTCTGAATCTGGCTATGAACATAGGGATGCATATATCCTTTCGGATTGGTGTTTCTGGCTTCTTGGGATTGAAAGGGCGAGGGCTATGCCCTCCATCTTGCCCCAGGGCATGGACTATGCCCTGCATCTTACCCCGGATCCTCAATTTTTGGGGCACCAGCCTTAGCCATGTGTTCAGCAAGGAGCTTCTTCCCGGAAGCCCAAGCCTCTGCTAGCCACACTTAGGATTTCTTTAAACTAAGCAATGATAATCAAGGGAAGTGCGCACCATAGACACAACCACATCCTGTGTAACAAGACCCCGACTTGCGCCTGGCCAATCGGCAGGGCCCACAGTCCTCTCTCCTCCCCTTCT
>NW_006290467.1:131793-145268 GCF_000327345.1 Myotis davidii
CTTCTAATCCCCTCATCTGCTGATGAGCACTTAGTCTGTTTTCAAATCTTAGCTATTGTAAATTGTGCTGCTATGAACATAGGGGTGCATATATCCTTTGTGATTGGTGTTTCTGATTTCTTGGGATATATTCCTAGAAGTGGGATCACTGGGTTAAATGGGAGTTCTATTTTTAGTTTGAGGAAACTCCATACTGTTTTCCACAGTGGCTGCACCAGTCTGCATTCCCATCAGCAGTGCTTGAGGGTTCCTTTTTCTCCACATCCTCTCCAGCACTTGTCGTTTGTTGATTTGTGGATGATAGCCAGTCTGACAGGTGTGAGATGGTACCTCATTGTTGTTTTGATTTGCGTCTCTCAGATAATTAATGACTTTGAGCATGTTTTCATATGTCTCTTGGTCTCCCTTATGTCCTCTTTCGAAATCTATTTAGATCCATTGCCCATTTTTTGTTTGAGTTATTTTCCTTTTGTTATGTTTTATAAGTTCCCTGTAAATGTTGGAGATTAAATCCTTATCTGTGATAACATTGGCAAATATGTCCTCTCATGCAGTGGGCTTTCTTGTTCTATTGATGATTTCTTTTGCTGTGCAGATGCTTTTTACTTTGATGTAGTCCCATTTGTTTATTTTGTCTTTAGTTTCCAATTCCCTAGGAGCTGAATTGGTGAAGATATTGCTTCGGCATACATCTGAGATTTTGCTGCCTATTGATTCCTCTAATATATTTATGTTTTCCCGTCTTATGTTTAAGTCCTTTATTCATTTTGCGTTTATTTTTGTGTATGGTGTAAGAGAACAGGAACAAGACAGGGATTCCCACTTTTACCACTCCTGTTCAACAAATTACTGGAAGTGCTATCCATAGCAATTAGGCAAGAAGAAGAAATAAAAGGTATCCAAATTGGAAAATAAGATGTGAAACTGTCCTTATTTGCAGATGACATGATACTATACATAGAAAACCCTAAAGACTCCATCAAAAAATTATCAGAAGTGGTAAATGAATTTGGCAATGTAGCAGGATACAAAATTAATGCCAAGAAATCTATGGCATTTTTATACACCAATAGTGAACTTACAGAAAGATAAATTAAAAAAAAAATTCCAGTTACTATCGCACCAAAAAAAATTAAGATACCTAAGAATAAACTTAACTAAGGAGGTAAAAGACCTGTTCTCAGAAAACTACAGGACACTGAGAGATAGAAAAAGACATAAATAGATGGAAGAACATACCCTGTTCATGAACTAGTAGAATCAACATCATTAAAAATAAAAGGAAAAAGAAACATTATATAAGCGAATAGCTTTATTTATTTATTACAGAAGAGAGAACACTTTATGGGCAATTCTAAAATATCATCTTTTAGAGAAAGTGAGAGCATGACTTTCTTGCTCATGGTTTGGGCTGGGAATCTTTTAGGTTGAGATATGAGAGTCAGGTGAGGTGCTGAGTTGTGTAATTTGTTAAGACAAAGGTAGAGGCAGCAGAGTGAAGCAAAAAATATTATATGAATCACAAGGCATTCTGTGATTGTAAGAGTTCTACACCACTCTTACAATCACTACTGTATAGAAACAACAGTTTGGAGTTAGGCCAGAGTTTGCCATTTATGCTCCTTTAGTCACATGATACATTTTTAAATCACCTGATATGACAGTGGCACATCAGTCTATAAGACTCTAGAGAATGTACACTGGGAATGACAACACACAGAAAGACTAACAGGAAAATAAGGGTTAAATTGTATTTAATGATATGAGGCCATGATTCAAATGAACAAATCCAAGAAAACAAGCTCACTAATGGATAGCTCCCTTAATTTAAAGAATGATTGTTATACTTGGCAATAGTATTTATCTGGATGCATCACTAGACACCATCTTGGGTAACACAGAATCTAAAATTATTAATTTCTGCATTATCTCTTGGAGCAAAGGGATTAAAAGTGTTTGTTGAGCTGTGGAAGTGTCAATAATAACTTCACCTAAGGTTATTGATAAATGACCATTATAGAAATCATTTGGTTGGTAAACATAAAAAAGTGGACCAGGGAATTTTCTGGTTAATTATCCATATACTATGCCTTTATTTGTTATGTTACTGGCCTCAGATCTCAATGAGAAATAGTCCACAGTGTGAGTATTGGTCATGAATATATAGAGTCTCTGACAATTAGCTCCTATGCACAAGTCAGATTTATATGTACTAAACAAAGAATGAGCTTGGTTCACATGAAAAATATTATCCTTGTGGGGTACAGATTATATTGGGAGTGTGCACATTAGCTGAGGTTTGCCCCAGCTAACTTCCTGGGTAAGACCAGATAATTTTTATAAATCAGTTTGGATCCTTTCAGAGGAAACAGACTGCTACAGCAAAACAGTGTTGATATTTAATTCTATATCCTTTTTGTGTTTTTAGCTTCCATGGACAGTGCTATAATTATTTTTGCAGAAGAATTTTTGAGTTCCATGGCCAGGATCCAATTTTTATATGACTGGATGTTGAAGTCAACAGTGCAAGAATATTTCTAGTGCTAGAAATGTCCAATGGAAAGAACAATACTCTGAAGTGTTTGTAGGAATACCAATTTGATACTTTAGGCTTTTTATGGAGTATACATTCTATATATTGCAGGGAAGAAATAAACTCTCTTCTGTTTTCCTAGGTTCTTTTGGCTTATATAATAAAATATACATGAAACTTATAAAAAAATAAAATAACCAAATTTAATAAAGATGTACACATGAGAACCCCACATATATGAAAGAGCACTAGAGGCCCCACTTATATGGGAGGTTAAGAAACAGAAAACAAAAATGAGGTATATATGGTATTCTGATGTATGGATGAGGTAAGGCAACGTGGGGCTAGAGAGGGTCATTACAGGATATAAGAAAAGCAAAAGTTCAGTACTTAGTAGTTTGCCTTGCACTATAGGTAGGTCACAAAAAAATTATTTCTGGTGATCATTCATTAGGGGCAAGGCACCTAATTTTAATTCTTTAAGGGAGAGGTTAAAGTTTCGCATGAGCCTGCAAGGATTTGATTGCCTTAAGCTCAAAATAATTCTCATGCTAAATGATACATTTGGGGGAGACCTGTTCTGAATCCTTACAACATAAAAGTGAACATGAGTGAATAGATCAATGCATTTTAGAAAATAAAACACATATGCAACCTGTACCTAGGTAAAGAAGAATATACAACAAACAACATACCACAATTCCTAGTGCTCTTCCAGTCATTGTTTTCCATCAAGGGTAACACTATCCTAGATAATTATAAAGTTAATACCCTTACACCCGTAACTATGGTCAAGAAATAGAATGTTACAACTCACTCCAGAAGGTTTTCCATTTGCCCTATCTCAATCATAGTTCTTTCTTCTCTCCAAAGTAATGATTATCCTGACTTTATAGTAATCACTTTCTTGCATTTCTTTATAGCTGTATCACCCAAGGGTCCGACTCTAGGCATATAGTTTAGTCGTCCCCATGTGAAATAACTGATATGGATTTAAGTCACTTTTAACAATACATGCCCTTTCTACATAGTTTAATTTCTTACATTGTTTCCACAGTCCAGGATTTTCGGCTTGTGTAATCATGATGTGGTTCAGTGAGTTTCTTTGTGTTTTCTGCAAACTGGAAGCTAGATTCAGAAACGTGATCAGAATCAGCTGTAATCCCTGTGGCAAGGCTATTGAAGTTGTTTTGTTGCTTTTTCCTTTCATCAAGAGGCACATGCCAGTTTTTCAAACTATGTTTGATGTTAGCGGCTTCTTATTCTATATGCCTAGATGGATTAAAAGCTACAAAATGGAAACATTTTAATTTAACATTTTCTATGCTTTTATAATCTGAAATAATTTTATGAGGAGACACTCAATGGTTTATATAGGTAAATCAGGGTAAATGCACTTTTTTTCATGTCATTTACAGAGTTTTCATTTAATGAATGGGTTTTCTGTCATTTTCAGAAGGCGAGTAATTATTTTTAATTGCCATTATAAAATCATGGTTTTAAACATATTTGATGTTTCAATCTGTTTCAGCTCTTATATTTTTCTCCACTAATTTTTAGAAAGTGTGGAAGGGAGAGAGGGAGGAGGAGACAGAGAGAAAGCGAGGGGAAGAGAGTCATGGATGTCAGAGAGACACATTGATCAGATGCCTCTTGCACACTCCTAAACTGGGCCTGGGGATCAAACTTACAACCCAGGTATGTGCCCTTGACTGGGAACTGAACCTGAGACCCTTCTGTGTGAGGGTTGATGCTCTACTTACTGAGGACACTGGCCACGGCTCAGTTCTTACTCTTATTAAAAGCTCATACTGGCCCTAACTGGTTTGGATCAGGGGATAGAGCGTTGGCCTGGGGACTGAAGGGTCTCAGGTTCGATTCCGGTCAAGGGCATGTACCTTGGTTGCTGGCACAATCCCAGTGGGGAGAGTGCAGGAGGCAGCTGATTGATGTTTCTCTCTCATCAGTGTTTCTGACTTTCTATCCCTCTCCCTTACTCTCTGTAAAAATTAATAAAACATATTTTTTAAAAAAGCTCATACTGTATATTGTTTGGACAAGAATGCTCTTTAAGTTGACACTTGAATCTTTTTGACATGATCTTCATAGCCTTTGATAGCTTCCTGATATGTCAAAGGGTTCCAAACTCCTTATATACTTGTTGGTTCATAATTTGAATCAACCATTTATCTAAGAAGTCTGGTTTATGTAAAATGGTATTTCTACTATGTGAAATGATATTTCAATTTTACTGTCTGGACTCTAGGAATGCTCATTGATAACAGGTTGATCATTATCTCTAGGAATTTTTATATGAAGGGGTTTTAGTAAGAGTGATGAGTTCTGCTGTCTGAGCTGATTCAGTTAATGTTAAGATATCATCTGATGGGAAAATGAAATATGCATAGCAAGTCTTATATTTTCCTTGGGCATGACCCCTCAATAAAAAGAGTCAAATCTAAATTGTCTAAGGGAGTTTCTAGTAAGTATACATGGAGGATGAATGATTCTTAGGCAGAATTTAAAGGCTACATATTTTACTGAGGAGTATTCAAAGTAGTATAGTGAAGAACAGTTATACATGAAGGAAAGAAGTGAGTTTCTCATATAATGTAAGTTGGTTTTCCAAAAAACTGTCTTTTTATCTTCAGTAAATAGCAAAGATTGTGCACCAAGGAAGAGCCCAAATGTATTCAACAGAAGCCTCCACAAATTTGTTGGTGGCTGTCATAGCCTTGAGGAAAGTTGTGTATCAAGAAAGAGATTGTAATAAGCTATGGTTTCTATGGGGTTGTGTTAAAAGACCAGGGACCTAATCAGACCATTCTTGAATAGGGTTAAAAGTTTACAAGAGTAAGGCAAACTGGGCCAGGAGGTTGTTGAAGAGCTAACTTTATGAAATTCATATTCATGTCTGGGTCCTAATGGAGGGCTTTTAAATGAAAACAAAATTAGGTCATTAAAAATAAGATCAATTTTAGAAAAGGTAGGATCTCACTATCTAAAATGGCCAGGCATACCTAAAGATGTCTTGAATTGTCTTTGAGTAACTGGCCTAGGGAAGCTTTGGATAACTTATAGTTGATCACAAGTAAGGACATCACTCTGAGATAAATCATGCTCCAAATAATAAAATTTGCCAACAAAATTGTAATTTTTCCTTTGGCACCTCCTGTTCTTTATGGGCTAGAAGAGTTTGAAGGTACATATAATTCATATTAGAGATACCGTTATTTCTGGAGCTTAGTAAATAATCATTTACATATTTCATGAGGGGAATGTTACAAAAGAATTTGAGATCTTTTCAAGTCCTTTGCCCAGTTTTTGATTGATTTGTTTATCTTCTTTTTGTTAAGTTGTATGAGTTCCCTATAAATTTTGGAGATTAAACACTTATCAGAGATAACATTGGCAAATATGTTCTCCCATGCTGTGGGTTTTCTTATTATTTTTTTGATGGTTGCTTTTGCTGTGCAGAAGCTTTTTATTTTGATGTAGTCCCATTTGTTTATTTTGAAATGAATTTTTTTAAAGAAATAGAAGACATAAGAGAAGCTCTGAAAACTGTGTTGAAGTTACCCTTTTGTAAGTGACCATTTACATTTACAAAAGAAATCTCCATTTGTAAGGCTATTTTCCTCTATTACCTGGAAAAAATGGATAAATGTCTAGAAATTCTTAGCATTGGTCAAGGCAAAATTTAAATCTACTGAAGAACCTTGCCTTTGTTTCGTGAGCTTTTCCTGGTAATCTCCCATAAGTGCCTCCACTCCAACATCTTCTTTTGTCTTTAGCTGCAGATAGTATTTAACATGATGGCCTGGGTCATTTTGGGGAGCTATTCAGTCTTCCTGGGACTTACCCATGTATATAAGAGGTATGAATGTTATTAAACTTTTGTTTGTTTTTCTCCTGCTAATCTTTTTATTACAGTGGAGTGTCAGCCAAGAATCTAGAAGGGTAGAAGGAAAATAATTTCCCGCCCTATAGACTTTTCCAAAAACAAAACAAAAAAAGTAAAAGAAAAAAAGAGGACAGTGTGGCAGAAGCACCTTCTTTTTAAATATATATATATATTTGATTGATTTTTTTTTTTTTTACAGAGAGGAAGGGAGAAGGATAGAGAGTTAGAAATATCAATGAGAGAAAATCATTGATCAGCTGCCTCCTGTACACACCCAACTGGGGATGTGCCCGCAATCAAGGTATATGCCTTTGACCGGAATCGAACCTGGGACCCTTCAGTCCGCAGGCCGATGCTCTATCCACTGAGCCAAACCAGTCAGGGCGCACCTGCTTTTTTTGTATTCTCTAGAATGTATTATAAAGGCATTCACTAATATTGCCAACGGATGTGTCTTTTATTTGTTTGCAAGACGGGAATAATGCCTACTTGTTTTTTTAAATTTTATTTTAATTGAGGTAAAATTTACTAACAGTGAAATTCAAAGATCATAAAATATTTTATGACTTTTTTAAAAATATATTTTATTGAGTTTTTACAGAGAGGAAGGGAGAGAGATAGAGAGCTAGAAACATTGATGAGAGAGAAACATCGATCAGCTGTCTCCTGCACATCTCCTACTGGGGATGTGTCCGCAACTCAGGTACATGCCCTTGACCGGAATCGAACCTGGGACCTTTCAGTCTGCAGACTGACGCTCTATCCACTGAGCCAAACCGGTTTCGGCTTTTATGACTTTTGACAAGTGTATACACTCATGTAACCAATACCTCAATCTAGATATATTTCCAACACCCCAGATATTCACCCTAACCCAATCAATTACCAGCCTACACTATTTTGATTTTTATTGCCAGATATTAGTTTTGCCTCTTCTTAGAATTACAATAAATGAAATCATACACTAAGCACCCTTTTGTGTCTGTCTTCTTTTGCTCAGCATAACGTTTCTGAGATTTATCCATTCTGTTGCTTTAATCATTAATTCATCCCTTTGTATCCCTGAGTAATATTCCACTATAAGGATATAACATATTTGTCTATTCATTGTCTTGTTGATGAACATTTAGATTGTTTTCACTTTTGAGTAATTATAAATATAGCTATTTTAGACATTCTTATATGATTTTGAGTATGTATGCTGTCCAGTAATAATATACTAGAAATATAAGTATAACTTTCAGAAAGCACTGTTATACACCTTGTGCTTTCACTTATATCTGTTCTATTCAGTGAACTTCAGGAATAGCTAAATTACTTGCCAACATATTCCAATTTATTTTGTTGATCCAAGTACTATCATCTGCATGCCCTACTAACATCCATACTGGTTGTTAAAGGTCAAGGTAACTGAGATATTATATTCCCAGTATTATTCAAATTCTCTAATAGGTGTCTTTCTTCTCAGGGCTGAAGAAAATCCTTGATTATTGCCTTATCTCAGATTGAACCAAGTGTCCAAAATGTACCTGCTAGAGTTTTCCTATTGGCATTCTTATTTTTAAAGAAAAGTGTGATTTGAGGAAAGAATCAGAGATGGAATATGATTACAGAGGGGAATGTCAGGACGAAGGGGATGATAATTTGTGAGAAAAGGAGGAGAAAGTTTATTGGCAATAGAGGAAGAAATATCCTATATAATAAAAGGGTAATATGCAAATTGACTGTAAGGGCAGAATGACTGGTCCCTATGATGCACACTGACCACCAGGGGGCAGATGCTCAATGCAGGAGCTGCCCCCTGATAGTCAGTGTGCTCCCACGGGGGGATCTCCACTCAGCCACAAGCCGGACTGATGGCTGCGAGCACAGCTATGGTGGCGGGAGCCTCTCCTACCTCCTCCTTGGCAGCATTAAGGATGTCTGACTATGGCTTAGGACCAATCCTCTAGGGAGCAGGCCTAAGCCGGCAGATGGACATCTCCTGAGGGGTCTCAGAATGTGAGAGGACTCAGGCCAGGCTGAGGGACTGCTCCCCCCAAGTGCATGAATTTTCGTGCACTGGGCCTCTAGTTATTAGATAAAGGCAATGACTACAACAATACATCTACCATGGACCCAAAACCCAGGTTGTCAGTCTATGGCTAAAAGTCTTCTAATGAAACTATTTTGCTTTGGAATCTTCTTTATAGCAATATTAAAAAAAGCAGAACATTGAATGGAGTAGTCTGGCTTGGACTGAAATATTTCAAAGTATGTCTTCTTTATGTGTTTTGTTTTTTTTTTTTTGAAAGGCAATAAGTATTTATTGGGATAAATTAGAATAACTATTCAGGAATCATTATTTCAGGCAGAAGCCAAAAAACGTTTTGATTAGGAGACAAAGGCAATGGGTATTTATGAGTGTGAGAAAGTAAACAATGATATGAGTTGAAGGAAGGCATTTCTATTGGTGCAGATAACCTAACATACTGATATTAATTATAAACAATGTTTTAAATTTTTAGTCCAGTAATCATCAGTCCAGTAGTCATAATAACCGTTTTCTTTTTATCTTCATGAATAGATTTTTTGAGAAATAAGATTGCTTAGGCCCAGTCCAAAGATTATTTTCCCCTGTTTTTTAGCATTTCAAGGATTGAGACATAGGACATGCAAGAGAGTTCCTCTGACATGGCAGCTCTGGCTTCATTTTAAAGTAGTTCCTTTTATATTATTGTTTACAAGAGGGGGAAAAATGAATGTTGCATTCATAGTCAGGCAAGTGGCCTGAAGATGCTGAGCAGTCACCTTTGGTTTCAAAGTATGCTGATAATGGTCACTTGAATGTATTGTTTCTGCTTCTTGTATTTCAGGTCCCTTACCAGAAGTCAGGCATCTTTAAACACAGACCAAATAACCTCTGTCCTCTGAAAGATCTAATACTTGAAGGTTTTGAAACAAATGGGATAAAATAAAAAGAAAGAAAGACTTGTAAGGCTTTTGGATGGTGACCCTAGACAAATTCCAGCTGAAGGACAATGGCCTGGTAAAATCTTTAACTTGTCAGTCTTTAGGACCAGTATTTTGTCATTGATTTTCAGGTCTCTCTATGTGTTTACCTTCATGTATCCTTTTTAACTTTGTAGAATAATGGTTGACAAGACAATTTTGAAATTACATAAAAAAACACAATGTCTACCAAATTTTTAGGATAAATCTGATGAGAATAACAAAGAAGTTAATGAGTAGCAACTAATTTTCCTTGTATAAAATAAAACTCAGTACTGTGATCTACAGTGCCGGGAGCTGGTCCATCCTTGCTGTTTCAAGGGACCTGGCATATATGGCATACTGTTCTTAATATATTTGCTCACCTTCTTGGCACTATGTGTTTTAACCAAGGTCACCTCTCTGAGAAAGGTTGTTTCCCCAGGTAGGGATTTTCCCCTGAAGTTAGGGAGGGAATAAAACCTCTTAACTGCCAGGAGGGTAATTAATCACTTTAACTACAAACAATCATGCTTAAGTACATAATCTTTACTCCCTGGAATGGAGATAAGAAACGCCCTAACCTTTGGAATAGAGATTGATAGGATTAGAATCAACTGGTATAAATACAGATGCAACAAGACAACAGGAGACAGAACTCTAGACACAGAACTTAGAAGACAGAGACAGAACTTGGAACACAGAACTTAGAAGACAGAGCCTACGCAGAACCTAGAGACAGAGGAACTTCAGTGGAGAGAACATGGCAAAAGATCCTGGACGGAACCTGGCAGCAGAGCTTGGTTGGAGATCCTGGACGGAACCTGGCTGAAGAACCCGGCTACAGAACCTGGCAACCGAAACTGGGTGGAGAACCTAGCTGGAGATCCTAAACAGCACTTGGCTGGAGAACTGGCTACAGAACCTGGCAACCGAAACTGGGTGGAGAACCTAGCTGGAGATCCTAAACAGCACTTGGCTGGAGAACTGGCTACAGAACCTGGCAACCGAAACTGGGTGGAGAACCTAGCTGGAGATCCTAAACAGCACTTGGCTGGAGAACTGGCTACAGAACCTGGCAACCGAAACTGGGTGGAGAACCTAGCTGGAGATCCTAAACAGCACTTGGCTGGAGAACTGGCTACAGAACCTGGCAACCGAAACTGGGTGGAGAACCTAGCTGGAGATCCTAAACAGCACTTGGCTGGAGAACTGGCTACAGAACCTGGCAACCGAAACTGGGTGGAGAACCTAGCTGGAGATCCTAAACAGCACTTGGCTGGAGAACTGGCTACAGAACCTGGCAACCGAAACTGGGTGGAGAACCTAGCTGGAGATCCTAAACAGCACTTGGCTGGAGAACTGGCTACAGAACCTGGCAACCGAAACTGGGTGGAGAACCTAGCTGGAGATCCTAAACAGCACTTGGCTGGAGAACTGGCTACAGAACCTGGCAACCGAAACTGGGTGGAGAACCTAGCTGGAGATCCTAAACAGCACTTGGCTGGAGAACTGGCTACAGAACCTGGCAACCGAAACTGGGTGGAGAACCTAGCTGGAGATCCTAAACAGCACTTGGCTGGAGAACTGGCTACAGAACCTGGCAACCGAAACTGGGTGGAGAACCTAGCTGGAGATCCTAAACAGCACTTGGCTGGAGAACTGGCTACAGAACCTGGCAACCGAAACTGGGTGGAGAACCTAGCTGGAGATCCTAAACAGCACTTGGCTGGAGAACTGGCTACAGAACCTGGCAACCGAAACTGGGTGGAGAACCTAGCTGGAGATCCTAAACAGCACTTGGCTGGAGAACTGGCTACAGAACCTGGCAACCGAAACTGGGTGGAGAACCTAGCTGGAGATCCTAAACAGCACTTGGCTGGAGAACTGGCTACAGAACCTGGCAACCGAAACTGGGTGGAGAACCTAGCTGGAGATCCTAAACAGCACTTGGCTGGAGAACTGGCTACAGAACCTGGCAACCGAAACTGGGTGGAGAACCTAGCTGGAGATCCTAAACAGCACTTGGCTGGAGAACTGGCTACAGAACCTGGCAACCGAAACTGGGTGGAGAACCTAGCTGGAGATCCTAAACAGCACTTGGCTGGAGAACTGGCTACAGAACCTGGCAACCGAAACTGGGTGGAGAACCTAGCTGGAGATCCTAAACAGCACTTGGCTGGAGAACCTAGCGAGAGAACCTGGCTGAAGAATCCGGCTACAGAACCTGGCAACCGAAACTGGGTGGAGAACCTAGCTGGAGATCCTAAACAGAACTTGGCTGGAGAACTGGCTACAGAACCTGGCTGGAGACCCTGACAAGAGAACCCGGCTATGATGATCACCTGAACGCTGCCTCTGTGTCATTCCTTCTTCACCGACTCCGTCCACACCTTTGGGGACCCCTGGACCTGCTGGGGTTGGACCCCAGCACTACAGCAAAACTGATGTCTCATGGCCAGCATATGGCTCCCCTATCTGTCTTAAGTTGGGACCTTCAAGTGGAAGAGATGCAAATTTCCTCAAGATACACACGCAGAAATGGTCCGGTTCAAAGTTCCAGTCTAAAGCAAGGGTATAGAAAGAGGAAACTTTGATTATACAAATTGTGGAACTCTCCCTTCTCGAAACAATCCTACATAATAAAACCCTAATATGCAAATCAACCGAACAGCAGAACAACTGGTTGTTATGACACACGCTGACCACCAGGGGGCAGACACTCAATGCAGGAGCTGCCCCCTGGTGGTCAGTGCGCTCCCACAGAGGGAGTGCCACTCAATCAGAAGCCAGGTTCACAGCTGGCAAGTGCAGCAGCATGGGGGAGTCTCCTGCCTCCACAGTATCGCTAAGGATGTCCGAGTGAGGGGAGTGGGCCTATGCCGTCAGTTGGACATCCCCTGAGGGCTTCTGGATGGAAAGAGCGTGCAGGCCAGGACCCCCCACCCTGAGTACATGAATTCCATGCACTGGGCCTCTAGTAATTATATAATGAAATAAGAAAACTGATTTTTTAAAAAATATATATTTTATTGATTTTTTACAGAAAGGAAGGGAGAGGAATAGAGAGTTAGAAACATTGATGAGAGAGAAACATAGATCAGCTGCCGCCTGCACACCCCCTACTGGGGATGTGCCCATAACCAAGGTACATGCCCTTGACTGGAATCGAACCTGGGACCTTTCAGTCCGCAGGCTGACACTCTATCCACTGAGCCAAACCGGTTAGGGCAAGAAAACTGATTTTATTAACTTACTTTAGTAAGGAAAAATACCAACAATTCTGAGATGACCTCTTTAAGAAAGTATTTATGATTATGAGTTTTAACATTTTTAAATTCATTTTGGCCAAATAATTATTAAATAAAGCTCTTTCATAGATGTTGTGAGAGAAAAATTAATTTCCCTTCTACTTTTCTAAATTCTTCTGGATAGACCAATAATCAAAATAACATAAGACAAATTAAGAGGAGAAAATGCCCACATTTATTACATATGATAAATAAGAGGGAGCCATAAAATGCCATCTTGATATAAGGAGAAGTATTGGCATTTAGGGTTTGGGATTTCAGAGGGCAGAAATTAGTAATTTCTATTACTAATATGGTAATAGAAAAGCAAATGTTTGGTAAATAAATGTTCGAAGGGCCACCTTTAACAATGGGGCACAGAAATGACTTTGATCAAATGGACTCAGAGAGGTTCCTTCCTGTCTATTATACTTAATTCATATTTAATTAAAGTTATCTCTGATAATATGTCCTTTTCTGGAACAGGTTCTCTTTCTAAATTCTTTTAAGCAGTAAGAGGGAAGGATATTTAGCAGTTGTAATTGCATAAATGATAGCGATGAGTATTCGAGTTATCCAGAGTTAGTCACTGAAGAAATGAGGGGAAACTATGGATTATTTTGGATAGCTGTTTATGGAAGGCTCCAAGACAGTGAAATTTGAGCAGAAACCTGAATACTATGAAGTAGAGAGTCTTTCAGACATCTGTGGCAAGAGTTTTCAAGGTATGTAAACCTAATAAAAATTGATGTGACTAGAGAGTAGTGAGCAAGGGAAA
>NW_006290467.1:145280-151732 GCF_000327345.1 Myotis davidii
GAGTAGTAGCATGAAGTCTGAAAGTTAGAAGGCAGATCTAGCAGGGTCTTGTAAGCCATACTGAAAGCTTCCAAGTTTGCTGTTTAGCTTAGGGGGAAGTATTAGAAGGTGTTAAGGAAGGATTGATGGGATCTGCTTTACATCTTAGATGGACAACTATAGCTGTTGTGTTAAGAACAAATATAGGGAGACTTGTTAGGAGGTGTATCCATAAGAGTACCACCAAATATTAATGGTATAATCTTAAGGTTTAATTGCAGATATATTTAAGTGGGTGTGGATGAGGTTAGGGAAACCAAAATGAGTTAGTGTAGGAACCACTGAATGGCAATAGCAGAAATACATTACCATTCTGTGCTGGATCTTTTACATTTGTCTCTTCAAATCAGTTCTCCAATCTTTTCCACCCAACTTTGTGTCTCAAGAATCTGAATTATATAAACTCCAATCAACAAGCTACCTTGCTATATAACCTCTGTTTGGCAGGCAGGGGGAAATGGTAAAAACACAGGAAATAATTAAGCATAAAATGAAGGCATTTGTTCCCCCTGCTTTTAATCCCCTGCCCCCCAACTCCCATGGAACCAAATATTAGCAGTGTCTCCATTCCTCTAAGATTACAACTACTTCCTCTTCTGGTTACCCTCTAATTTACCCTGGTTACTAATTCAGGGATTATGCTTCATCCTTTTTAATTTCCATATATACTAACGACACTTTGTGAACAGTCCCATGTAATAGTACCCATTCTTGAACTGACATCAAATTCCCAAATTCTCATGTGCTCTTTCCTGATGAATGCATCCTAGCTCTGAAGTGACAATAATAGAAAGTCTTACTAGAACACAGGTTTACAGATGATAAGGAGCTGTGATCCTAGAGGAATATAGCCACTGATAAAACCTTGGAATATTAGAAAAGGATTTCAAGTCATGTATATTTGGACTTCTCTTCCTTTCTACCATACAATCTTTTGCTAATGTCTCCCATTGGCTGAACCCAACTTGAAGCTCAGGAGAAAGAGAGCCCAGGTAATGGCATTCATATAAGTCAGTCCCCTAATATAGTAAACAGGGCTCAGAAAGGTAGAGAATGACTTTGAGAGAGGCAAATGGAAATCAACCATCTCATAAAATTATAGATATAAAATATACAAGACAGTTACAAATTGTGATGGGAACTAAGAAAGGAATAAATCTGGTGATGATACAGTAACAGAAGAATGTTATTTTCAGGGCAGATAGAGAAAGCCTTTTCCAGAGGTGTCATTTGCACTAAAACTTGAATGATGAGAATGAGCAAGTTTGGCATATAGCTTGAAGAAAGATATTCTAGGCAGAGGAACTGTAAGGGCAAGACCTGGTGGCAGAAAAATGAATTGGAACTGCTCTAGGTCCTGGGGATTTAGTGGTAAACAAAACAAAGGCCTTGAATTTATGGAGTTTAAATTCTAATGAAGATGACAGAGAGTAACTATAGAGAGATTAATCTCTAGTAAAATGTCAGATAGTAATGAGTGCTATGATTAAAAATAAAATTGGGCAAAAGATAGAGAATAAAGGCGATGGTGACTATTTTAGGGTGGTCAGAAATAGCCTTTTTGAAAAGACTACATTTGACCAAATTATAAAATTAAGTAAAAGTTCAAATTAAGCTATTAAACTAGCCACAGTCATGACTAGAGAAATGAGAAACTAAAAAATGCAAGCAAAAACCAGAGTTTGCTGTTAGAGATACAACTGATCAAAGCTTTTATTACTACTTTAAAGGAGTTAGAGCAGTGGTTCTCAGTTGGCTGCATATTTGAGTCACCTGGAAATTTTTAAAATTTACTGATGTCTGGGTTTCACCTGTAGAAATTGATTTCATTGGTCTGGGACTACTTGGAAATTAGGGTCTTTATACGCTCTCCAGTCAATTATAATGTGAAGCCAAGGCTGAGAACCTTTGAATTCCAACGGACTCAAGAAATTACACCTGAAATTGTTCTACTTAATGTTAATCACTTCTCCCCATTCCAATCTGCTTTCTGGTGAAGATACTAATATGATAAGTAAAGCGGTCAAAATATAGGTAAAGTCTGTAGAAATATATGAAGATGCTTATATAATTACTTGAACAATCAAGAATTTACCTACATTATAAACTTTATCTTTCAAACACAGAAGCAATAACATTGAAGCAAAACCTAACACCAATAATCATTTCCACATCTTAAATATCCTTAAGTGACATCTGCCTTATTTCATTCAGTTCTAAAATATCATTTGAAACTGATGTGTGTGTGTGTGTGTGTGTGTGTTTCTTTTGCACTCATTGAAAAATCAAAACAGTCTATAATCTGGAAAAGGTCATTTTTTTTTTAGAGAGAATGGCACTGGTCTTTTTTACCTGAGACCAAAACTCTAGAGTGCACATAGCTAAAGCATCATTTCAGACAAGTAATTTGTCACACTTAGAGCATGTGCACTTTCCAATATCTGTTTTCACATGCTTGGAGAAAAGTGATTTGAAGAGAGGCATCACCTGGTTTAAACTTGCATCATTAGCTCTAAATTTCTGAGTGATTATCTCAATCAGGCATAGGATGCAAAGAAAATTGACTCTAATATTCCAGGGGGTGAGAGGAAAAGATAGAAAACAGCTGTTTCCTTGCCCCCCCCCCATAGTCTTTTTAAATCAGTAGATTCATTGAAAGCTTTCTGATATTTCAGAAACATTTTCAGGGTATCCTACAAACTAAATAAGAAAGGCAGTCTGTTATTAGCATCTTTATTTGACTAATTGCACACTGCCAAGAAAGTAACATAACAATATATTTTAAGATATACCATGAATATAGCTTAAGCAATGTTTTCAAGATAGATCCTATGATTATTTTGAATGAAAAGAGAAAAGCTCATCTCTACAAATGTGCTTTGATGTCAAAAGAAGTGAAGTTTAAAAATGTCAACATATAGTCATTCTCAATAGCATCCATCACAGTCTTCAAAATGTCAGATATAGACTGTATTTATTTTTAAACCAATGAATAACCTTTCTTTTTCAAGCTAGTTAATTAAAAGGATGTATGTGAGCTTTATTTTCCCTTTTAAATACTATTTTGAGCTTAGTAAAATGCTAAGATTTTTATTTTTTTTTTTTTTGCTTTTCTGACTGCATTTCTCTCTTGTGTAGAAAAAAAAAAAAAGATATGTTGCAGCTAAGCTGGGTTCTCTAGCTTTTTCCCTCCCATCTTCTTACCTGGTATCTAAGTTTTTCCAAATTTGTTTTTTTATACAATATATCCAGAACATTAACTAAAATCTACAACCATGTTCAACCCAAAATATATAACCTTAGAAATATGTGGAAGCTAATGAACAAAATAAAGTAACAAACAGAATGGAAACAGATTCATAAATACAGATAATAGACTGACAGCTGTCGCGGGAGGGCGGGAAAGGGTGGGAATGTGTAAAAAAGATGAAGGGATTAAGTAAAAAACAAACAAACAAAAAACCTCATAGACATAGACAACAGCATGGTGATTACCAGGAGGGAAGGGGAGTTGGGGGTTTTAAAAGAGGGTAAAGACGGGATAAATGGTCATAGAGGGAGACTTGACACAATATACAGATAGTGTATTATAGAATTGTACTCCTGAAACCTGTACAATTTTATTAAGCACTGTCACCCCAATACATTCAATTAAAAATTATTTTTCTTCTACAACTACCTCACAGTGATAGGGGCATCAGGACAAGACAATTAACACTTATTGGTCACCTATTTGTTTCTATATTTTTTATTTAATAGGTGAGAAAATTAAGGCTTAGAATGTATCTCATCTAAGAGCACACAATCAGCAACTGGTGGAAATAATATCCTAACTCAGATCAAATGGACTCCAAAGCCCAAATTCATGCTCCTTTTATTGCACCACATTTTCTTTGAATCTATTTAATCTCACTGGCAGGCTGTGGGTAGACTGGGAGGGGTGGGGAGGTCCTAAACACATACCACTGTTGCAATCCATAAATTGATTCTGATTTTATGTATCCTGTTTTGTCATCATACTTAAGTTAAAGTGCATTATAAGGCTCCTTTCTTTTCTTTTCTTTTCTTTTCTTTTATTTATTTATTTATTTATTTTTGCTTTTAATGCCAGTTGTATTTGTTTACTGTATCTTTTACAATGAAAACTTAGATCTTTTACTTTTTTTCAGTATTGCTTCCAACAAAATTGAGGTCTAAATTAATTCACATACCATTGATAATTGTTCTGTATATGCACTTATTAGAACAAGGGCTATAGTATTTGATAAACACATGTGCTTGCAAACACACAACTTCCTTCACATTTGAGTGAAACTGATAAGATTATATTAAGATAATTGAGCAGTAGACATTCTTTACATCTAGACATTATTTACTCTGCATTAATTACTGAAGGTTTTATTAAGAAAAAAATGTTCTATTTAATACTTTCCAGGAATTCAAGCAGCATAACAACACAATTATGTCAATTACCAGGAAATTAGTATTCTACTTCACATAACTACAGTGTTGGGCAAAAGTAGGTTTAGACTTATGAGCACGCAAAACAGAGTGTATTCTTGTATTATTATTATTATTTATTAATTATTATTTTACTTTTCATAGAAACAAATTCAAACCTAGTTTTGTCCTATCATGTATATTAAACTGTTAAATTTGTATTACCACAAAATTTTCTAATGATATAAATGGCCAAAATTTAACATTACTGTATCAAATGGGTCTTCAACCACAATTATTTTTATACTAGAGGCCCGATGCATGAAATTTCTGCAAGGGGCTCGGCCACCGTGGCATCATCCAGAAGGTTGTCCGGTCTAATTAGCATATTATGCTTTTATTATTATAGATAAACGATAGTGAATAAAATTAAACATTTGCCTAGATTAACAATAAAAGACTTTAGTTACAAAATATGTAACTGTGTTTTACAAATAAAAATCAAAACACTCATGACAAAATATTAGAAATATTCACAAGGCAAAGTTTTAAAGTGATGCATATGTTGATCTTTCAAAAATTTTTATCATAAACAAACCTATAACCATATTAACTTGCAGCAATGGTGACAGAAAAGAACATTTTCATTCAATCCTTTTTTTTTCTAAATATATTTTTATTGATTTCAGAAAGGAAGGGAAAGGGAGAGAGAGAGATAGAAACATCAATTATGAGAGAGAGGAGAGGGAGAGAGAGAAACATCAAAATGATGATAGAATCGCTGATCGGCTGCCTCCTGCATGCCCCCTACTAGGGACTGAGCCCACAATCTGGGCATGTGCCCTTGACCAGAATTAAATCCCGGACTTTTCAGTCAGCAGGCTGACACTCCATCCACTGAGCCAAATTGGCCAGGGCTAATCCTTTTTATAGCATCATAATTGTTTTCTTAATTCAAGAACATCATTTTAGGTTTTTAGTTTTGTTTTTTTCTTTCACATTTTCCAAGTTGCTATGAATTTATTACCTATCTAGCTATGGTAAACTCACATAGCTAATTTTATTTTTTATATAAATAGCACATTCACATGTTTCAAAATTCAAAAGTGAAAAGTGATACAATGATAATTTTCTGCTTCTATTCTCGGGTACAGTTACCCTCCCTTCACACAAGATACAAATATTATTGTCATTTGTTTTATGTCATTCCAGTAATATTTACTGCAAATAAAAGCAAGTTCATGCTTCCATATGTTAACCTCATTCTTCATATTTTTTAAACAAGTGGCAATATACTAATCACAGTATTCTGTACTCAGTTTTTCTACTTAATATATTTTGAAGATCTTGCCAGATCCACATATAAAGTAGTCCCTTTATTGTATTTTATAGTTGTACAATATTCCATTATGCAGATATATGATAATTTATTTAACAAGTACTCTCTTGATGAGTGCAACACATAACTTTTTATATTAGGCATTTCAAACATGTATAACTATATAGAATAAAGTATTTGAAGGACAATGTTGGGTATAAGATTACATGCAATTATAACTTGCCAAGTTGGTTTTCACCGACGTCTCAATTTATGCTCTCTCTAGTAATGTATGAGAGTCTGTCCCTCACCTTAAGGCAGCACATCTTTGAGAGTCATAACTAATTTCTTTTGTTGCTCATCTAAAATTACAGAATTGAATCCCAGCAACAACACAGAGCGGGTAACTATTAAGGAACCAGCTCTGGATAGTTGACCTCTCCACATCAGTTTTAAGTGTGATATAGAAGCCGTATAGCCTCAGAGGCCAACCCCAGAACACTGCCACCCAGAGGCTGAGCCACAAACGGACTCTTTGCTAAACACAAAATAAGGCAGGCTAGGAAAAAAATCCAGCCGGCTTTAAAATAAGGACTGTGGTTTACAACACAGAGGTCCAATCTCATTTTTGCACTCCTTTTTTTTGGTCCCTACT
>NW_006290468.1:0-1042 GCF_000327345.1 Myotis davidii
AGGATTTTTACTTCATAGACTGTATTGTTCCTTTATAGAGAGGATTGTTATTTCATAGGCTTGATGTTTACTTCATATAATGTGCTGATACCTCATTGACAGTATTGTGACCTCATAGAGAGGACTGTTACTTCATAGACAGGATTGTTACTTCATAGACTGTATTCTTACATCATAGACCATGGCAATCGCGGGCGCGAAGGCCAGAGGGCAGTCCATTGATCAACCCCCGACCCCGACCATGGCAATCGAAGGGCAGCAGGGAATAGGCGGAGGAACAGAGTGTAGTGTTAGTTCTGGTGGAGTATAATACTGAATTTTATTTCCTTTTATGATGGTAGAATATTGAATATTGTTAAACTATTGAAAGGATGGTCAGCTCAAGATGTGAAGTTGCATTCCACACTGGCACAGATTTTCCGTTAACACCTTGGTTTAGAGCAGCCTTTTTGGATATGGAGTTACTAGAGAAGTGAGGTTCCACTATAACTGTTTCACTGATGTTTCACTTCATGTTACATTTGCCCCATAACCAAGTGAAATATTAGTAATAAGAGAAAGTGGGTATGGTGTACATGGGTTTTATCTTCACAATTTTCCTGTAAATCTCGAACAATTCTAAAATAAAATATCCAATAAAACAACACTCAAAATACTAGGAAATGGTACTAACTGAACCTACTGGAATGGACCACTTAAATGATGGGGGAGTTTGAGATGTGGCTGAAGAACACACCTCTCCCTGCCATATGCTGGACTATAATGGAACTAGAGGAAATGAGAGAGATAGAGAAAGGTAGGTTTGGGAAAAATTTTAGGAGGTAAGAGGAATGCCACTTTTCTATAACCAGAACATCTGAGATTCTGCATCCTTTTCCACCCCCGCCCCTCCTGGGTGGCCAAGCTGAGGCTTTGTGATGTCAAGGCACACCATGGCAACCACGGATTTTGG
Organism: Myotis davidii; assembly: GCF_000327345.1. Classification (NCBI taxonomy): domain Eukaryota; kingdom Metazoa; phylum Chordata; class Mammalia; order Chiroptera; family Vespertilionidae; genus Myotis; species Myotis davidii. Next base: position 953 of record NW_006290468.1, read on the forward strand.
GCAACCAGAGCTGAAGTGAGCGGCTCCTCATTGACCTAGAGGGTGTATATAGAGGCTAGGACCCTTTGAGTAGTATCTGTTGCCTCAAGA
>NW_006290469.1:0-325 GCF_000327345.1 Myotis davidii
TAGCTTGCTGCTGCTTGCCTCAGCTGGCCACCCGCCCACCGCCGCTGGTGGTTCTCCATTGCTCAGCTTGCTGTCCTGCCCTCCTGTAGCTCTCAGCTCACTGCCCACCGCCTCTTGTATCTCTCCACAGCTTGTAGACTGGTTGTGACGTTATGGTGTCATGGCTAATCTCCATATCCCTCTATTATTATATTAGATTATTTAATAAACAGCTGTAGATTTACTTTTACTCCACTTTAAATATATATTGAGTAGCAAAGACTTGTTAAAGCTAACAAACCAAAAAAATTATTAAAAAATTAAGAGTATTTTTATAAGATAACTA
>NW_006290470.1:0-298 GCF_000327345.1 Myotis davidii
GGGAGTCACACACTAGTGGTACTGTTAACCCACGCCCTCTAACACTGAGAAATGGATAATTGAGGGTCCAGAATGTGGGGGAAGTGGGTACAACTCAGAGAAGAGAAAATAAAGGTGTGAAACTCAAGGCAGACACAGCCTCCGGAGCTAGCGAGTCAACAACCATTGGATTGAGAGGGGCCTCAACACTTTGGATAATAAGCAGGTAGCCCAGTACCAGGAAAAGACAGCAAAAATCGGAAGACAAACAACAACAAAAACAACTCAAAAAACCCAAAGGAAAGAAAAGGAAGAATCA
>NW_006290471.1:0-878 GCF_000327345.1 Myotis davidii
ATGGGTCCACCAAAGTCAATACACTTAATACCACTGAATTATATACTAAAAAATGGTCAAAATGGTGAATTTCATGTTATGTATATTTTACCACAAAGATAAAAGTACTTCATTTTTAAAAATCAAGTCAGGGAACAAATTACACTAACCCACAGAAGTGCAACACATTAAACGATGACATGGTTAAAAAAAATTAAGGAGAAAAGAAAACATGGAAAATATATCCATAATAACTTGGAAATAATATTCTACACATATGATTTGGTAGAATGACAATGAGTCAGTATCATACTGACTCCTATAGACAACACTCATATTTTGGACTTATGATTCAGGATTATCTTTGCCAATTTAAAAAGAACCTATCACCTATTGTTATTTATTTTACAAATATTTATTTTAAACATATGTAACAGGGTAAAAGCACAGGCCTTGTGGAATATATCAGTATCAGAGAAATTTATTTCATGATTGTAGGTTGGGTGGTACAGGAATATATACTGTATGTTCTCATGTAACTCTGCTAGGATGGGCTATACAAGAACAGGAAATAAAACAGGTTAGGATTTTGTGAGGCTGAGGGAGATGTGGTTTGTGGACATGCACTTCCTCTGCTCCCTGAACTCCAAACGAAACAGACGAATGGACAAAAGTCAATGAACTACAACAGAAACCACTGCCAACAATGCAGCTAAAAGACAAAAAGTCAAGGCATCACAGGCTTAACAACCATGATCACTGAATAAAAATCGGGATTTAAGAGTCAACCGGCCATAAAGAAGCTTTAGGAGAAAGTTCAGTAGAAAACTAAGGCCAGAAGCCAACAGCCAGAGGGTCGAATAGGGAATGGGTGGTTATGATATGAATCAGTGGGTGAG
>NW_006290471.1:6955-11554 GCF_000327345.1 Myotis davidii
ATGGGTTATGATATGAATCAGCAACTGCTCATGACACTCTGGGATCATCCACCTGCATTTGGGGACATATCTTCATCTTTTTGAACTTGAGTTTTTAAAGAAGTGGTACAGCAATAGCTACCTCACTGATTCACTGATTTTTGCAGGATTAAATGGAAAGGCGTTTTATATTTTGTTCCACCAGAAAACTGAGCATAATCACTTTTTCCTTGGTGGCACTCACCCTATATAATTAAAGGCAAATAGGCAAATTGCCTTCTCAACTGGGAGTTCAACCGGGAGTTTGACCAGGGGGTGGGGCCAGCTGGCCAGACACCTGCAGCCCCTACCTCCAGCCAGTCCCATCCCCATTTAGCCCCACCCCCACCCCATCAGAGGTGGGGCTGGCCGGACCCCACCCATGCATGAATTCGTGCACCATGCCTCTAATATCATATAATTGATAGAATCATTCTCTACTTCCTTCTACTTACAACTCCTGGGAAAGAGATGATGGCAAAATGTTGACCCTGTTAATGGTCTTCAAAATTCTCTGTTTTTCTTTATGCTGCTCAAACAATAAATGATCAAATTATTTGAATTCTTCTATAAAATAAACTTGGAAGAGTTTTTGCTTTCAATTAGTATTTTAAATAGAAATGGGGATAAGAGGAGTATTGCAAGGGTGACTAAAGAAGAGAGAGCGAGAGACCTCGCAACATGGTGTGTGTGTGAGAAAAGGAGAGGGGGGGGTGAGAGGTACAAGAATAAAGATAGCAGAAGAAAATCCTATTGTCAGGAATAGCCATAAAGCATTTAACAATATAAATGCATTACAGTGACTGTATTATTATATTATGTGATGAAATAATCCTTCACTCCATTATGCCAACTTTTAGAAAACTTGTGTTGTGTGACTGCATGAGCAACAACATTCTGGGAGGAATGGGCTTCTAAGTTGGGTCATCAGAGCAGAACAGAGACCAGCACCAGTAGGCAAGTAATGAGTTAGGTTGAGAAAATAATGAGGGAATGGTATTAGGACAATAGCTAAGGAATTGGTGAAAGGAGTAAGAAAAAAATCTCATGGACGTGGACAACAAAATGGTGATAACCAGAGGGAAAGGGGGCGGGGGCAGGTAGAGGAGGGTAAACAGGATAAAATGGTGATGGAATAAGACTAGATTTAGATTTTTAATGCAAAATGCAATGTGCAGATGATGTATTACAGATTGTACACTTGAAACCTATGTAACTTTATTAACCTATGTAACCCCAATAAATTCAATAAAAAGAGCCAATAAAAATAAATGTAAATAGAGCTTAGAACTTTAAGAAGAGACACCTCCCCCCCAAATCGGGTAGTCTTTGCCCCCGATGCCAGCTAGGTGGGCTCCATTCTCATCTGGAATTTAACCTTGCCTGTCCAAGATGGAAAGAGAAATCTGAGAAGGTCTGGTGCTGCCATCTGGCTCAGCTCTGGGACTGTGACACCTGGGTCCTTGAGAAGTAGAGGACATCTAGCATCAGGGTTAGGAAGAGGAGCGAACATAGAAACTGTGAGGTGGGAACCTCCTCGTTATCCCTACACAGAATTTTCTATGTGTTGCCTTCTGTTATAAAGGAAGAGTCGCCCTGTCCATCCGACAGGAATTCCTGCATATATGGTTTGAATTTCATCCTCCCACACCCATCATGTTGTCCCTTCTTCAGCTATGCCTTCTGTACCCTGCATCTTAAATGTTCTCTCTCTACTAGTTCTTTACCCTCCAAATATCCTCAAATCTATTCCATCCCAAAGAGGATCTCTCACACTTCTTGCCACATTCTGACCCCTCTTTTCTCTATAAAATCAGTGTGACCTTCTTATATTCAACTTACCTGAATTTCATTCATTATTTTTAATTGTAGGAATTTTGCTGTGGTTTCATCACTCACAATGCCATGTTCAAACATTCTACTGACCCAAAAGATTTGTAGTGAAAAGTAACAGTCCCCATGCCAACTCCCAAACACAAAATCAATGTTATTTATGTCTCAGGTTTAGCAATTGTTTCTGAAGTCACTTGTATTTCATCTATGTATCTCATTTTCTCTTCCTTTTCATTTCTTGCCATATGTATGGTGATGAAACAAGATTGTTTGTCTCCTCAAACAGATTTTGCTGGTTATTTCCTGGTGGTTTAACATGTTCTCTTATCATCTGTACTTCCTATACACTAGTGATTATATCCATAGATTCTATAAGAATTGCTAACAATTTTACGTTTCACGGTGCCTTCATAGTTGTTGCTGAATATTTCTGCTATAGGCACATAATTATTGCCAATGTCTCTTTCTGTGAATTTAGCCACTACAGATAATCATTTTTAGATGTATTATTTTATTAGGTTTTACAAACTGTTGGTATTCTAACTCCATCATTCCTGCTTCATTTATTAGCCTGAATATACAAGAAGTAAAATATTGCTTAAAGATGTCTGGATTACAAATTGACAAGAATGTGGGATTGGAATTGGTTTAAGGTCAGTCTGTTACTGAATCTTCAATTATAAGGGTTAAGGGATATACCAAAGATCAGGCATAGAGGTCCAGTGGAGTGAAGTAGCTGTGGTTCCATGATGACTCCTTTTTCTGATGGAAGTGTTCTTGATGTTCAGTGGTCGCTATACTCAGGAAGAGTGAAGATGCACCAGGGCAGAGAGCCTGGAAAAATAGGCTTGCTGCTAGTATTAGATTCATGGACCGGTGTGGGCCATAATCTATCAAAACTCAGGGGTTCACCTTCTTAATGTGTATAGAAATTTCTATGGGCTACATTTCTACACCTTCCCTTTTCTACATATTTCCTTATCATTTCACTGACAGTAGGTTTAACTGTGACAACCACATTTTGATGAGGAACTTAGGTTTTATTTTATATTCATTAGGAAGCTCTTAGAAGGGGTTAAGCAGCTGGCCCACATCACTCTAGTGGGATTGGTCATGGGCCTTGCATGCAGCTTGGTCTTCCTGATGGGTATGTCAGAAATGCAAAGCCCTGCCTGCCTTTACTTGTATTTATCAAGGTTGTTTCCTCAGTGAGCAACAATGAGCAATGAGGTCATGTTCTTAGAGACAAAGAATGAACATGACCTGCTTACCACAAAAGTGGTGAGTTCCCTCAACTCGGTGTTCCTCTCCTATAATGCAGCCCACTGTGTGTGCTGATATCCACATACACCCAACTGCATCATTCTTGTGGGACTTGGGAGGGTATGAGGGACTGATTTGAATATGAACTGTGGCTACTGCTTTTGCTCCATGTAATAATGTCCCCTTTGTTACTGAACTAAAAGTTTTCTGTCTTCTGCTACCATCCCTAGACAACTAGACAAATCTAACTAGTTTTTAAAGACCCTTCACTGTTCTTGAAAATTACACCCATCCTATTGGCAAAAATTCAAAAATGATAACTTTCTATGCTGATGAAGATGCAGAGAAAAGGGGCCTCTGGTACCATGCTACAGCCTTTTTGTTAAACAAGTTAACAATAATATACATTGGTGTATAAACTCATTGAATTGCAGACATCAAGTAAATACAGAATTTACATGTCAAGCATACCTGAAAAGGTGGTTTTCAAACTCTGGCTATTGTGGCTCAGTTGGTTGATTGGGGTCCCATGTACGAAACTTTCACTGGTTTGATTCCTGATCAGGGCACATACCCAGACTGCAGGTTCAATACCTAATCGGGGGTATATATGGGAGGTAGCAGATTGGTGTTTCTCTCTCTCATATCTATGTTTCTTTCTCTCTTTCTCTCTCTAAAAAATCAATTAGGACATTTTTTAAGAAGTTGGTTTTCAAAAAACAAAGCATCCTATATAAAAATATATATACATTTTAGTCTAAAATCTCATTTATGAGAATCTATCCTATAAATATAAGGGTATACATATCAAGGTATTCATTAAAGCACTCATGATAGTTAATACTGAACACCCATCAAAAGAGTAATCCTTGTCCTAGCTGGTATGGCTCAATGGATAGAGTATCGATCCTCGGACTGAAGAGTCCCAGGTTCAAATCAAGGGCACATACCTCGCTTGCAGGTTCACTGGTTCTGGTTGGGGTGTGTGCAGGAGATAACCAATAGATGTGCCTCTCTCACATCTATGTCTCTTTCTGTCTCTCCCTCTCCTTTCTAATCTCTCTAAAAATAAATGGAAAAATATCATTGGGTGAGGATAAACAAAAATAAATAAATAAATAAATAATAGTGTTGTTCTTTTAAAAAGAGAGTAATCCTTCAAGCTAGCAAAGAGAGCAGTTAAATCTCCATCTATGGTTCTAAAGGTATTGTGAACATGTTTTTGTTTTAGATAGAGAGGAGGGGACAGCAAGAGAGAGGGAGAGAGAGAAAGGAAGGAAGGAAAGAGAACAATGATTGGCGGCCTCCATACAGCCCTGACCGGGGATCAAACCCGCAACTGAGGCGTGTGCCCTGGCTGAGAACTGACCCGTGACTATCCCAGCAGATCACACACCTGACCCAAGTGACAACTGTGTGAAACAGGAAGCATGACAAGTAGCTGGTGCCCCCAGGTGCTTCTCCCAGGACCCAGTCCCTCCCTTT
>NW_006290471.1:11614-12661 GCF_000327345.1 Myotis davidii
AATCGGTTGCCTTCAGTATGAATCTTGACCAGGGATCAAACCTCGCAACCTGAAAACCTTTGTGTGTACTGAACAATGCTCCAACCAACTGAGCCACACCAACCAGGGCTATGCATTGTTAACTGTGGAAAATAAAATCTAGAGTCACACTCTAGATTTTAATGACCCAAACCATATGAAGCAATCCTATTAACAAAAAGGAGGGGGCAAGCAGAAACAGTAGATATTGATATTGGTTGTCTGTTTTAGAGTGGGGGTGTGGATAGAAAACAAAAGGGAGAAGAGGGTACATTGCCTACTCTAGGTGCATGGACACCAAAAGTCTTATTACAGGAAATACTCTAACTATCCCTGAACTCTGGAGTGTCACTCAGGAAGGGCCTTCTGCCTGGCCAGAGTGGCTCAGTGGTTGAGCATGGACCTATTGATTCCGGCCAGGGCACATACCAAGGTTTCAGGCTCAATCCCCAATAGGGGGCATGCAGGAGACCACTGATGGATGATTCTCTCTCATCATTGATGTTTCTATCTCTCTCTTACTCTCCCTTCCTCTCTCTGAAATAAATAAAAAACATATTTAGCCCTACCCAGTTTGGTTCAGGGCATAGAGTGTCAGCCGTCAGACTGAAAGGTCCCAGCTTTGATTTCAGTCAAGGGCACATACCTCAGTTGTAGGCTCAATCCAGGCCCCAGTTGGGGCACCTGTGGGAGGCAACCAATCCACGTGTCTCTGTCGCATAGATGTTCCTCTTTCTCTGTCTCTCCCCCTCTCATTCATTCTCTCTAAAACTCAATGGAAAAATATCCCCAGGTGAGGATTAACAAAATAAGTAAATAAATAAAAATTTATTTAAAAACGTATTTTTAAAATATTTCTTAAAAAAGAAGAAGGGCCTTCTATGGCCCAAAATGATAACCCCAATGCTCCTTTAGCAAGCAGACCTGGTAGGTGAAGAGAAAGTGGGTACAATCACCCAAGGACACCAGGCACTGCCAACAAGAAAAAGGATTGAAACCCAGGACCCCTTCAGAAAATACTATTCAATA
>NW_006290471.1:13197-16353 GCF_000327345.1 Myotis davidii
GGCACAGCCTTCTTGTCCTCCCGGTGCGATGGGACGTCTGAGACGCCCGGTGCGGGGAGTAGGCAATGCTGTCCCTGGAGGCCTTGTCACTGGACTCCGCAGAGGACCCCGCACCCTCAGTGAAACGTCCTCTCCCGGGTCCCCGCTACTAAGTCTCACCGGGTTCTGTCCCCACAGGTGGAGGAGTTCGAACAGGACGTTCCCCAGGACCTGGGGCCACTGCAGTTCGTGAAGTTGCGCAAACACCACTCCCTGGTGGACGACGCCTGGTTCTGCGACCGCATCACCGTGCAGGGCCCAGGAGCCTTAGAGGAGGCCGCCTTCCCCTGCTACCGCTGGGTGCAGGGCCAGGGCGTGCTGACCCTGCCCGAGGGCACCGGTGAGGGGCCGCCTCGGGGAAGTGGGAGCAGGGCGTAGGGAGCAGTGGAGAGGAGGATGGGGGGTGGGGAGGAGGGAGGATTGCACTGAGGATGGTCCTAGAGGCTTGAAAAAGGCTTGAAAAAGTGCGTGCTCAGTAGGGTAAGGGTGGGCCAGAGAGAGATGAGGAAAGTTATACATAGAATTTAAAAGGCTGGAAGTGGGCCTGGACAGGGAAGTGAGTGATGTGTAGACACTACCTCCCAAAAAGGTGAGCAGAGGGAACGGGAGGTGCAGCCACGCTGGGAGACAGAAGAGCCAGAGTAAAGTGGAAAGAATCTCCATGTGACTGGGAACCAGTCAGCGCAGGGACAGGTAAGGCTGACACACGTGACCGGTGAGAGGAGGCAGGGAAGGGAAGCAAATAAATGATATGAGGTGGATAGCTGATTTGTGAAGAGTTGTATTCCATGTTTTCATGAAAGAAAACTCTGAGGGCAGGGAGCACACTGACAGGGTGAGGATGAATGAGGACAGCAAAGAGAGAATCTGTTACCTTAGGAAATAAGTATGAGAGACAATTGAGGGAAATGACAGGTAAGACTGGAAGCCTGAACTAAATGTCTTTGAGGCACAAGTAAGTATAAGTACCGACGAGGGCAGGATTAAGCCAGGTTACCAACTATAAACTATGTGAAGTTGAGGATAGGTGAGATGAAGCCAGGCCAAATGCAAGGGAAGAACATGACACAGGGAGACACGATTCACTGGGGTCACTAACGGTACAGACTACCACAGCTACTACCACTCTGACTGCTAATTGATGTCTCTGCTCTACTGATAACTATGTATCCCACCCTCCTATGCCCTCAACTATGGCCTCTGGAACCCTGGAGATCATGGAATGCCCCATATCTTCAGCCTCTTTCCTGAACAGTGATTTTCACTTCCTTGCCTGCATCTCCTTATCTTACCTGAAACCTGGCTATCCAAGAGGAGTCAGGTCTGCTAGAGCTGTCTAGTCCAGTGATGGCGAACCTATGACATATGTGTCAGAGGTGACACGCGAACTCATTTTTTTGGTTCATTTTTCTTTGTTAAATGGTCTTTAAATATATAAAATAAATATCAAAAATATAATTCTTTGTTTTACTATGGTTGCAAATATCAAAAAATTTCTATATGTGACATGGCACCAGAGTTAACTTAGGGTTTTTCAAAATGCTGACACGCTGAGCTCAAAAGGTTCACCATCACTGCAATAGGGTGTGAAAAATTGGATTTTCCTCTCAGGAAAAATATGAGATTGAAGATTTTTGAAATTAAAAAGGGGGGGGATGGGGAAAGGTGAATGACTAGGGAACTAAGGAGAGGAGACAGGGCCAGAGAAAAAAATCAAAAGAGTACGATGCCATACAGTTAAGAAATAGGAGATTGTGATCCCGCTTCCAGGAATATATCCTAAGAAGCCTAAACACCCATCAGAAAGAATATATGCACCCCTATGTTCATTGCAGCATTATTTACAATGCCTAAGATCTGGAAACAGCTCAAGCGCCCATCATTAGATGAGTGGATAAAAAAGCTGTGGTGTATTTACACAATGGAATAGTATGCAGCTGCAAACAATAAGGATTTCTTACCCTTTACAACAGCATGGATTAACCTGGAGAATATTATGCTGAGTGAAATAACCCAGTTAGAGAAAGACAAGTATCACATGATCTCACTTATAAGTGGAATCTAATGAACAAAATAAACTGATGAACAAAATAGATCCAGAGACATAGAAGCATGGAGCAGACTGACATGCTCAGAGGTGGGGTGGGGAGTGAGCGGAGATGGGAAGAGATTAAAACCAAAGAATTTCTATACATGCACGCATAACTATGGGTACAGCCAATAGTGTGGTGAAAGCCTCAAGTGGGGCAGGGACAGGGAGGGGGTAGACAGGAGAGAAGAGTTGAGGGACATCTATAATACTGTCAACAGTTTAAAAATAAACAGGAGTCTGAAAGAAGTCAGGGCATAGCATGAGGTTGCAGAAAGCATTGAAGAGAATTGCTTTGATGTCTCCCCAGCCCGCCTGGCAGGAAACAATACCTTGGATGTGTTCCAGAAGCATCGAGAAAAGGAACTGGAGGAAAGACAGCAAATCTACTGGTGACTGCCCTTTTAGAAGCCTCCCAGTGAACCCCTTCACTGACAACTTCCTCCATTAATGACTTCTACCCCCTCCATTAACCTTTGTCCCCATATCCTAGCTGGGCCACCTGGAAGGAAGGGTTACCCATGACAATTGCTGCAGGCAGTTTAGATGATCTGCCTCCAAATATGAGATTCCATGAGCAGAAGAGGCTGGATTTTGAGTGGACAGTGATTGCAGGGTGAGGAAATGGTCAGAGTGGAGTGGGGCTGGTGGATCCAGGAACAGGTAGGATTTGGTAAATTGGTGGTTTCATCTTTGATATCTGCTCTAGGCTTATGGAGATGGCCCTAAAATATGTTTACACCCTCCCAAGCCCCTGGAAACGCCTGGAAGATTTTGATCAGATCTTCTGGGGACAAAAGACTGCCCTGGCTGGTCAGTTGTTTGCCCAGGTCCACCATAACCCCTTAATGACCCTATTAATGAGGTATGAGTCACATTGCATAGTCTCGGGAACTTCCTGCCAAAGAAGGAATTTGAGGGCTGGGGATCTCACAACGGCCTCATGAATGAAAATATATGGGCTGGGTATGGAGGAGTCATGAGACTTAATCCCTGTAGTAGAGTCTGAAGGAGAGGAACATCAGTGA
>NW_006290471.1:16933-19943 GCF_000327345.1 Myotis davidii
GGAAAAGCATTGAAGCTGGATTCTGCCAATAAAGCTGACCATTAGGAGATGGTGGGGAAAGGAGCTTGGGCAGCCTGACAAAGGGAGAGCCTGGCATACCTGTGCTACAGAATCAACTGGCATACTTAGTCCTAAAACTTCCTGACACAGACAAGCTGTAGGTCTCTAGGGAAGACTCCTTTCATGGGGTCTTAGTCCTCCCTATAAAATAAGAGAACTTGAACTTGATGTTTGGTGCTTCCGTCAGTTCAGCCACTGGGACACAGGTGCTGACATGGGCTAATGGCAAGAAGAGAGAGCGACTGTCTTTACATTCTCCTACTTGTCCTGGCCCTGTGGAGGTATGCTTTTTTCTGGATACATTCCTCTTTCCTTAGAAAGGTGCCCTGTTTGAGGCTGACTTCATCCTACTGGATAGGATCCCAGCCAATGTGATCCAAGGAGTGCAGCAGTACCTGGCTGCCCCCCTTGTCATGCTGAAGATGGAAGCCAGTGGGAAGCTGCTACCCATGGTCATCCAGGTGAGGTACCCTGGGTATCCCATTCCCAACACTGCCCCGTGTTCATCCCAACGTCTGCCAAGGGACACAGACAGCTGGCTCTTGCCACCCACCCCTGGCTCATTCAGTGACACCTGTCCTTATCCAATATCTCCTTTCTACCTGACAGCCTACTCACCACTCACCTGAAACTGCCTTTTTGAGAGTCAGAATGCTCTCTGTTGGTTCTCACCATAAGGGTATTTAATCTCATTTTGACCTATGTTTCTGTGGAATATTTCTTCTTAGACAAATTTTCTCCCTTGGTTTTCATGTGTTTTCACTCTTACTGTTCTCATCAGTCAGTTCATAAGGGCTGTCATTTATCTCACATGTCCAGCTTTTCCTTCCTATATTACCATCCTAACTCACACCCTCATCACGTTTCTCTCAGTCATACTGGACACCTCTTTCCAATTCCTCCTGCTTTGAACCTGACCATCATGGCACTGACACGTCCCCTCAGCACTTAAGAGGGTGAGTGGAGGGGCCTTCATTCCTCCTCCTATCCACCATGAGGTGCCTCCCAGGACTGCACCCTGTCTACAAGGTACATCCTCTACCTTTCATGTCCCACCTCCCTCACATCCCAGAGGAAGGAAACAACGCAACAATTCTCTAGGATTTAAAAAGCATAAGCCACCTGTTTGGGGAAAAGTTAACAAAGCTTCTTCTAATTGAATGAGTGTCCATGTTGTTCTAATAAAAAAATATTTGTAATTTGTAAACAGACAAGTGGCAATTATTGTGTCAGGATCTTGCAACTTGTGGCTGTATTTCTAGTGTTTAAATTATTTTATTTTGAGATAATCATAGGTCTTCATGCAGTTTGAAGAAATAATGCAGAGAGATGCCATCTGTTTTATTAAGTCATATTACTTAGCAAATATTCAGCACTGATTGTAAGGCACCTGGTATTCTCCAGCAGAGTCTGCTGTAGAGCAGGAATATAATTTGATAAACAAAAAGTATTGCTCTGCTTCATAGGACTAACATTTAACAGGCAAGACAAATGGTACATGCAGCTGGGGAGAGGTCAATGTGAGGGAAAGGAGACTTATGTAATACTTTAAGCAATAAAGAATTTAAATTTAAAATATAAGAAGAAGAATCAAAGAACAAAATCTGGATATAAAGTTGAAGTCAAGACAGAAAGCAATAAACACCACAGCTTAGGATTTATTAAGTAGAAGATCAAAGGAATAAACGACTAGCCCAAGAGGTTATTTAACCTGCCCAATGAAAGGTACATGACATGTAGTTAGATCAATGGAAAGGAAAATGCAAAGACTTTGTGATGAGAGGAAATAGTAGTTGCACCATACCTGGGTGCAAGATTGGAGAGAAAGCTTAGAGGTCTGAGCTGCTGCGACAACTAGGAGCTCACCCAGTCAATACAGTTATACTGATCCAGAAATATTCTAATTTTGTACAGTAGTGAGCCTAGAATCTCACTTGCTAACCAGAAGGCAGGAAAAATAGCCTTTTGGTAGCCTAAAAAACATTTCTGGAATCGTGATGACACTAGCAGCAGGACCAAAAACAGTACAACCTTATGAAGCAGAACAATTGTCAGGAACAATACATTCAGCAGAAGCCCATTTTGAAGTCAAAGTTGATGTGTTCACTTTTAGGCACATGGAGTTTGAAGTGGTAGCAAGATATGTAAGTGCATGCTTGGTAGAATGTCTGAATTGTGTTTCTTCCAGGAGTCCCAATCTTCACCTCCAAACCTGTCCATTGGTAGCAGTGATCCCTTTGGGTCCTGAGGTAGCATGGACAAAATAGACCTTAACAGAGTTCCTTGATGTTGCAGTTAATTGACTTTATGATGCTTTTTCATCACCATCTTCTGTACATCTTGGTGATTGAACCAACTTTTATATTTCAAAATCCCCCTTTCACAGCCCCTCTACATCTGTCTCCCCTCGCCATAACATCTTCATCCCACAGCAAACAACTGAGTTGTTATCAGGCCACCCAGGAGGGCTAGGCCTGCCCCCTTCTTAAAAGTTACCTGTGCAGGCTCTGCATTCAGACAGCTGGTGTTTGGATCCTGAATCCTGGACTCAGTTCCTACCAGATGTGCGCTCAGGGTCTTCATCTCTAAATGGGGATAATGGGCACTCTATCGTGGAGGTGATTGACAGTGTTACATAAACTAAATGCGACAACAAATAGTAGTTCTTGCTATTATGATTAGTTCTTTGTTATGATTAGTTCTTTGTCTTCTGGTTGCTTCCCTCCTCATGTAGACTTTGGGTTTCCTATGACATCAGCATCTTTAATGGTCTTTCTGGGGTTTCAGACCAATGTGAGTTGCTTTGTTATGTTGGTACCAATGATATCAGTTGCCCTTCCCTCTCTGCAGTACCACCAACTCACATAAATACCAATATTGCACGAATCCCCCATCTCAGGATGAAGACAAAATTGTTTAAAACAAAAGGAACTGCAATGAGGATGACAGG
>NW_006290471.1:20315-21747 GCF_000327345.1 Myotis davidii
GCATATTGTAATAAACCACCCGCTCCAACCTTCCCCATCCAGCTCCTGATCCCACATACCCGCTACACCATGGACATCAACACGAGGGCACGGAACCAACTCATCTCAGATGGAGGTTTATTTGATAAGGTAAGGAGGTGGATTGTGGGACCACCTACTCACCCAAGTCTGCATGAACTCCTGTCACTTTCAACATTCCAGACCCCCCTGTGTGAATGTCCTGACCCTAAAACCAAGGAGCATTGTCCCTTTATGCCAATGTCATTGAATCTGAAAAGGCCACATCTGACCACTTTATATACTATGCCATGTTCTCCAGCTCTGTTTGCCCCCTCAACACCCCTCATTTCTATTGTTACAGGCATGGAGCACAGGTGGAGGGGGCCTTGTGCAGGTGTTCCGTCGGGCCATGACTCAGCTGACCTACCGCTCCCTCTGTCCTCCTGATGATCTGGCTGACCGGGGCCTGCTGGGAATCCCAAGTGCCCTCTATGCCCATGATGCTTTACGGCTCTGGGAGATCATTGCTCGGTGGGTGAGAGTTGGAGAAATAAAAAGACATTGGGAATAGTGAGAATGGGGTTTTAACTGAAGGTCAGCATGGGGCCAAAGGAATATGAAATAAGAAAGTCCAGACAGGAGAGGCAAAGGACTCAATCGAGAATAGATGAGGAACAGAGAGTAGATTCTGAGGATGGGAAGGCTGAAATAGACAGTGTAGGCAGACTTATGTGGGTGAGTGAAACTAAGGGATCTGGTGGAATCAGGGATTTTGTTATGAAGAGTGACTATAAGCCATGTGTTTGCAATGCTATTTTTTATATATTTATTTGTAGTGATTTCAGAGAGGGAGAGGGGAAGGGAGAAAGATATAGAATCATCAATGATGAGAGAGAATCATTGATTGGTTGCCTCCTGCTAGCCCCTCCTGCGGATCTAGCCAGCAACCCAGGCACATGCCCCAACCGGAAATTGAACTGTGACCTCTTGGTTCATAGGTCCACACTCAATCCCTGAGGCACTTTGGCCAGGCAGAATTCTTAAAACTAATGTCCCACATTTCCTTCTTTTCTAACTAGTGTGTAGAAAGAGCTCCAGGATGTCCCAAAAGGAAAGTTTTATCAGATCTGTCCCCAGATACAATGAGAATCAGCTGGATAGAGACCACAGAAAAGGAGTAGCAGCCAGAGGGTAGCCTTCTACTCTCAAGGAGCTCAGCTCCCTTCTCTGGGCAGGTACGTGGAGGGGATTGTTCACCTCTTCTACCACGGGGATGACATCGTGAGAGGGGACCCTGAGCTGCAGGCCTGGTGTCGAGAGATCACTGAGGTGGGGCTGTGCCAGGCCCAGGACCGAGGTAAGATCCCTCCCTAGAGAAGGGAGCTCCTTAGACCCTCTAACCAGAGGCCCTTTTCAGCCTTGCCCTTTTGGT
>NW_006290471.1:21774-22074 GCF_000327345.1 Myotis davidii
CGACCCCAACCCCTCATCAGCCCCTGTCCCTCCACACATGGATCATTGTATTCCCATTCCCACTTCCTAAGTCTCAGGACAATTCTAGAAACCCAACGATTGTCCTCCTCCTGGACTAATAAGGCCAGAACCATAGTCAGTAAGGGATCTGCCCAGGCCCTGCCAGGCTCTCTTCTAATTGTTGTCTGTTTTCTTTATTAAGGATAGAAATGGGGAGCCCATGAAAGCCCACCCTAGCTTTCCCTCCCTTTTTCTCCTTCTTAATACTTTCCAGCACTCACACAGCATCCAGACATCCTA
>NW_006290471.1:22295-23300 GCF_000327345.1 Myotis davidii
TTCCTCTCTCTAGTATACGTAGAAGGGACTGTTTTGAATCATCCTTTAGCTCCTTCCCCCCTCAGTCTTCACACCAATACCTTAAATCCCTTCCACTCCCTCCGTGCAATAACTGTAGCCAGCAGCTAAGATCTATTACCTATAACCAGGCCCTGGGGATGCACACATCATAAACCACACAACTACCAGGGAGTGGAGTCCTACCTCAACGTATCTGGGGCTGTACCTTCCCCATTCTTCCAGGAACACATCCAAAGCCCTTCATGACCAAAATCTCTGTAGTATGTCTCAGTCTGGCCATCAGGCGCCACCTGATCCAAAACACCCTTCTCGTCCCTCTTTCATGCTTCTCCCCATGAAATATCCACATCAGAGCACTTGTAATATTTGAATATGAGCTTTAACATCTTGCACCCACACTGTATCTCCGGCAACTTTATGGCTCTCTTTATACCATCATTCTCTTATCACCCTCATTAAAGACAGTGTGTTAAGATTTTTCTCTTGAAAACACACGGAGGGAGTGGAAGGGGATTCAAGGTATTGGTGTAAAGACTGAAGGGTGAAGGAGCTAAAGGATGATTCAAAACAGTCCCTTCTCTTGAAAATGCTTGAGAAACCTATTTAATCTCATGACTTTTAATATCCTTTCACTGAAATGAATGTATTTCTTGTCCCAAATGAAATAATGAATGTGACAAAGTTGAAACATGTGTAAATCAATATAACATGATTGTGATCCTATGCCCACTCCAAAAACTTACCTCCCCAATCTGGTCAGCAAGTGTAACGTGAGCAGGTCCTTAAACACCCTGAGCAGCATCTCAACTGTACATTGAGTGGAATTGGACAGTGGATTTGATGGAGTTCCAGTTCCAACATGAGTCTATGACTTCTCTTTTTTTCTGCATTATAGCCCAGATACCTGAAACTACTTTTCAGAAATAGGAGAGCAACCTCAGTATTCTTAACCACTTTGGGGGAGGTTGGAAATTTTATTAAGAT
>NW_006290471.1:25861-28762 GCF_000327345.1 Myotis davidii
TCATGTTAGTTTCAAGCTGCCTGGCTGCCGGCCGCCATCTTGGCTGGCAGTTAATTTGCATATTGCCCTGATTAGCCAATGGGAAGGGTAGCGGTCGTACGCCAATTACCATGTTTCTCTTTTATTAGATAGGATAGCAACTCAGAGACGCTAAGCAGTTAGTCCAAGGTAATGCAGTTAGTCAGCACAAAGCAAGGACTGGTCTCTTAACTAAATTATTAACGACCCCCTTTACATCTCATATCTCCTTTCCCTGACTTAGTTATATTCTTATCACTATCTCATATACTGTGTGTAATTTTACTTAGTTATTCTGTTTATTATCATTCTTCACTACTACAGTCTATTTAGTCCACCACCATATTTCCAGTGCCTGTATAGTGTCTGGTACATAGTAGTTCATGACTTTTTGAATAAATGAATAAGTGAATGAACACTCACTAATTCTAATATATGGACATGCCAAGATATCAGCATTTACTTCCTTATCTCCTTTGGAACTGCACTTTCTAAGCTTTGTTCTTTTCTCTAGGTTTCCCTGTCTCCTTCCAGTCTCGGGCTCAGCTCTGTCATTTCCTTACCATGTGCATCTTCACATGCTCTGCCCAGCATGCAGCAGTGAACATGGGCCAGGTCAGGACAACTGAAAATCTGGGTCTCTGAGAGAAAGCTTCTGGGCTAGGGGACACTTGAGGGAGAGAGCTGGGGTCTAGGGTCCTGAATCAGAGTTCCTGAGTGACTCCAGATTCTTCCTCCCCCAGTTCGACTGGTATGCCTGGATCCCTAATGCCCCAGGCTCAATGCGGATGCCCCCACCCACCAACAAGGAAGATGTCACAATGGACACAGTGATGGGCTCACTGCCTAGTTTCTGGCAGACCAGTCTTCAAGTGATTGCCACGTCGCTCATTAGCCAGCCCCCGCCAGACATGGTGAGAGGGGACCTCTGGCACTCTGAGGGGACTGATGGCTGACAAGGAGACTTTAGGGTGAGGGACTGGAGTTTGAGTTCCTTTTTCTTAGAACTAGAAGATGATTGATCCTTTCTTTCTGCTCCAGGTACCACTGGGGCATCACCAAGAAGAGTATTTCTCAGGCCCTGAGCCCAAGGCTGTTTTAAGGCAGTTTCAGGCTGATCTGGACAACCTGGAAAAGGAAATCGTGGCCCGGAATGAGCAGCTAGACCTTCCCTACGAATACCTGAAGCCCAGCCTCATAGAGAACAGTATTGCTATCTGAGCCCAAATTGTTCATCGTTCAAATACTTGAGGCCCCCACCATGGTTAACACTCCCCCCACTCTTTTCATGGGTCTGAGTTGCTATGGTTCTGTTTTTTCCTGTTGGGTTCCCTACCTAAATATCTAAATACCTAAATAACAATGCATGAGGCATTGTCCTTCCTTCCAGTTCCCTAATAGGATGATCTTTAACTTGAAACCAACCTTAGAGAAATCAACTATCTACTCATGTAATGTTTTCTTTCCTCTGGAAATTTTGCCTTCTCCATTTATCAATAAATCATTATATAATGGCATTACATTATTATTGATATAAGTGATTTAAAGATATTTTTAATGGTATACTCAATTTTTAATACGATGGGAGATAAAAGTTAATTCCATTCCTTTTTTTCTGATATGGATAATCAGTTATCACAGCACTGTTCATTGAAAAGTTCATCCTCCCTAAAAATTTATAATGCTGACATAGATTAAGTTGCCATCTATGAATGAATTAGTTCCTAGCTGTCCAGTATTTATACCACACTAACATAATTGCCACGGCTTTATACTTAATGTATAATGCCTTTTACTGACATATTCATCCAATTTGTTCTTTAGAGTACTTTAGCTTTCCTTAGGCTTCTGGCTTTCTTTATAGAGGTCTGGTGGGTGATATTTGTGCATGGGTGCAGTCCCTAGGCCTGGCCGGTGATCAAAGCGTGAGCATCTGGCATGGAAGGGCAGGTCCCAGCTGACCTCTGGGTCCTGAGCAGCACCTGGGCCCTCGGGCCCCCACATGCCCCCATCCACTTGAGTCATGGCACCTGAGTCCCCACAGGGAGATGCGGCGAGCACAGCCAGATGCCATAGGCCAGGGCACGTGGGCCTCTGGGCCACCCAGAGGCACCGCACTGAAGCTGGGAGGGCAGCACATTCTCTCCTGGCTGGCCTCACAGGCCGAACCCACAGGGATCCCAACTATCCCCTGCAGTCCCAGCAGCTGCAACCCTGCCATGTTCTGCATCACCCCCTGGTGGTCAGCGCATGTTATAGTAAGCGATCGAACTCCTGGTCAAACTCCCAGTCGAACAATTTGCAAGAGGCTTGGTGCACAAATGGGGTCCCGGCTATCCAACTTCCCCAAAGGGTTCCCAGATTGTGAGAGAGCACAGGCCAGTCTGAGAGACCCCACCAATGCACAACTGGGGCAAGGGAGGAACCGAGGGAGGGCTTCAGGGTGTGTCCAGCCCATCTCACCCAGTCCCAATTGGTTGAACCCCAGCAGCAAGCTAATCTACCAGTTGGAACATTTGTCCCCTGTTGGTCAGTGCACATCATAATGATTGGCGATTGGTCGAATGGTCATGATTGGCAATTGGTCGAATGGTCAAACAGTCAGAGGGACAGCTAGCATATTAGGCATATACACACACACACACACACACACACACACACACACACACACACACACACACTAGTGGCCACACACACACACACACACACACACACACTAGTGGCCCGGTGCATGAAACTTGTGCACATTAAAAGGGAATTAGAGCCCTAACTGGTTTTGCTCAGTTGATAGATCGTCGGCCTGCAGACTGAAGGGTCCCAGGCTCAATATCGGTTTTGGGCATGTACCTGGGTTGTGGGCACATCCCCAGTAGGAGATATGCA
>NW_006290471.1:29809-32989 GCF_000327345.1 Myotis davidii
CCACATCCTGATAGCAATGCAATATTAGCACCTGTGGAAGCAAAAGCAAAAGAACTATTTATGGAACGAATATTTTCCGTGAAATTTTTACTGTCAAAATCTTCGTTTGTCATTAATCTTTTTAAATATGCCGGGTAATCTGGAAAATGTATATCATTTGGACAGACTTTTCCTTTGCTATAACATTGAGTAAATTTCCCATCGGATGGTTTTTCATCGGAGAAATTTAGGGATAGGCAAAATTCACATCGAACCGTCATTCCACCACAACTATGTTCGAGGATTGCATCCTCATGGACTTCATTTTTGCTGAAAAGGCAGTTCCTACCAGTATTGGTAGTACTTGTTGACTGTTCTCTAGACATATTTTGTCATTGCCACCGCCTCCTTTCCCTTTCAAAGGCACGTTGGTCTTTAGATATTTTCTGTCGATGACACCTCAGTCCTTCAGCATCAGAGTGACGTTTTTCCAGTAGCTGCTCTTCAGATACATTCTGTTGCAGACATCGCCTTCTTTCAAGATCAGATGCACGTTACTCTAGGTCCAGTGGTCTCCTGCTCTGCCAAGTCCTCCAAACCTCCCATTCTCCCACTCTGCTCTCCACCAGCAAAGGTCCTGGGAGCCAGCGGGCATGGCTAGGCACTGCCAGCCTCACCTCTCGGGGCCGACAAAGGTCCCAGGAGCCCACGGCCGCAGTTGCCTCCCGGGGCGCTTGACACCTGTGTATGCAAATTAACCCACCATCTTTGTCAGGTTAATTTGTATACTCACTCTTGATTGGCTGGTGAGCATAGCTGAGGGATGGTCAATTTACATGTTTCTTTTATCATATAGGATAGATTAGGATCTGTTTTCTAAGTTCCACAAATAAAACCACTTATAATTTTTATTGGAGTTCCTTTCCAGCTACATAACTTTTTAAATCTTAAGGCAATTTTGCATTTCTGAAACATATACCTTGAGTTATCTTAAGCATTGTGAATTAAATTTGCTTATTTAGTTTACATATTTCACATCTGTGTTCATGAATAAGACTGGCCTATAATTATCTCGAGCTATCCTTGTCACATTTTTGTTAAGAAGGCTATTATTTCTCCAAAGAATAAGCAGGGTAGTCTTCCTCATAATGTGTTATTTGGGGGGAGATTTTATATAAGATTTGAATTACATTTTCCTAGAGTGTTTTATAGAATTTCACCTGTTGATATTATATAGGTCTGGTGGATTTTTTCATGGGGAGACTTGAAAATATATATTAACATTCTTTAATATTTATAGGGCTATTCAAGTTTTCTATTTCTCTTTAGTCAGATTTAGCTTTACCTTTTCTAGGATTTTTTTTTTTACATTTCATCATATTGTCATTTAGTTTTTTCAATATTATTTTCTTAGTTATCTGCAGCAAATGCTATTATTGTTCCTTTTCATTGCTAATATGGCTGTTTGTAACCCTTTTTTTTTTTTGGTCAATCTTGCCAGAAGTTTATCAGTCATACTGATATTCTGAAAGAACCAATTTTTGGCTTTTTGTTCTGCTCAATTGTTTCTTTGTTTTCTAATGTGTTTTATATTTTATGTTTTTATATTCACAATTTCTTCTCCATACTCTTATTGGGATTTTTCTTTTATTCTTTTTCTAATTTCCTAAGTTGGATATTTAATCTATCAAAAGTGTGACCTCGTTTTAAGAGAAAGGGTGTGAATACAGGGACTTTTAAGATGGGGAAAATTAACAAGCATGCTTTAGTCCTGGTGAGAAAGATCCAAGAGAAAAAGAAAAATTGGTAATGCATAAGAAGAGTTAGCATGATGTCTTTGGGTAGGTGAGAGATAATGGCACCTAATTCACAAGTGAAGGGTTGGCCTGTTTTTATGATAGGGATATTTCTCCTCTAGAAAAGGGAGATATGGCAGAATATATCAACACTTATTTTTACTCACCAGGAATTATGATAATAGTATTGGGAATAGAGATCATGATCTAGAAATGAAATCTTCTAGGAATGAGCATAACTGATTTGAGAATAAGTAGATAATTATGACAAAAAAGAAATAGTAGTTAGTAGAATTTGATGAAGAGATTCAGAACTGGTTATGTTTAAGAAGGAGAGAGAGGAAATGACCTACAAGTGTCAGTGAGGAACAAGACATTTGTCTTAGTCCATTTAGGTTAGTGGAACAAAATATCACAGACTGTATGGCTTATAAACCACCAAATTTATTTCTCATGGTTCTGGAGGCTGGAAGTCCAAGATCAGGATGCTGGCATAGTCAGGTCAGGGTGCTCTTCCAGGTTGCAGATTTGTATCCTCATATGGCAAAGGGACAGGGAACCTCTCTAAGGCCTTTTAATAAAGGCACTAATCCCTCATGATCTAAGCATCTCCCAAAGGCCCCAGCTCCTAATTCCATCACATTGGGGATTAGGCTTCAACTAAATTTGGAGGGGACACAAGCATTCCACTTATAGCAACAGAAAAGGCTTAGAATGACCCCCAGCACATGTTAAGTGCACATTCATTTACTTCATAAACATTATTTGAGCATTGTGACTCCAGCTTTTTATATCCCTCTGACCCATACTTTCTGTTAGTGCCCTTCCATACTGACCCTGGACTTGGCCTTGTGACTTCACTTGGCCACGAGAATGCGGTGGATACAATGGTGCTCTGGTTCTGAGCCTAGATCTAAAGAAATCTTGTTCAATTCCACTCCCTCTTTAGGAGTCCTAGTGTGCCATGTGAATAAACCTGGGCTAGCCTGCTGCAGGATGAGAGACTGTGGAGGAGAGCCCAGATGAGTCTCCGGGCCATCAGATGTGCCCTCTGTGGCCATCCTAGACCAGCCTGGACCCAGCCAACTCCAAAACCTATAAGAGAGACCTGTCCGGAAGGCAGAGCTGACTCCCCAGCCTATGGCTGATTGAGAAGACGCATGAGGAATCCCAACTGAGAGCAGAAGAACCATCCAGACTTGTGCGTCTTAATAAATGCTTATTATTTAAATCATTTTGAGTTTGGGATGGTTTGTTATGCAGCAATACCTAACTGATACAGAACCGACTCCATATAGAGAACTGTAGTAGGCATGGAGGGAGCAGTGGTGAATGTGATATTATTTATACTTTCAGGGTTTTTCTGTCTAGTCGGGGAAACAACACCCCTCTCCCCACTCCCAAC
>NW_006290471.1:33115-36951 GCF_000327345.1 Myotis davidii
CAGGCTGATGGCTGCCAGCACAGGTGTGGTGGTGGGAGCCTCTCCTTCCTCCTCAGCAGCGCTAAGGATGTCCGACTGCACCTTAGGCCTGCCCCCGCTGCCAAGTGGACATCCGCCAAGGGCTCCCAGGCTGCCAGAGGGATGTCTGACTTCCAGCGTAGGCCTGATCCCCTTGGGAACGGGCCTAAGCCAGCAGGTGTACATTCCCCAAGGGTTCCCAGACTGTGAGAGGGCACAGGCCGGGCTGAGGGACCCCCCTGAGTGCACAAATTCTTGTGCACCAGGCCTCTAGTAATATAAACAGGGATACAGAGTGTGGAAATATTAGTCTCAATAATCCAAAGGAAGATTAAGATGATGAGGTTTGGAGGGTGTGAGGAAGAAAAATGAAGTCTCATTTCTGGGGCTCTCACCTGAAGCCTCCTGATCCAGGCAAATGGACAGTCTACTCCAGAGCCTTGCACTTCTCTAAATGTACCGCTGCCCAAAGAAACTGAGCAGAGAGGCAAATTTACTACAAGCACAATGAGTCATGGAGGCCTACAGAGGGGCAATATCAAGCACTCTGACAAAATGATTTATTGCCTTAATCAGAAAACACACACATACAAGTCTATAACTAGATGCTAAAAATTCTTTTGTTGTATCTATGCATTCATCCCTATAAAGCATCTAAGTAAAATAGAAATACTCTATAGGAAAACTTCCTTCATATGACAAAATATATAACAAATGAATTGAAAATGTTATATTGCCCTAGCCAGTTTGGCTCAGTGGATAGAGTGTAGACCTGCAGACTGAAAGGTCCTGGGCTCAATGATTCTCATCATTGATGTTTCTATATCTTTCTCTCCCTCTCCCTTCCTCTCTGAAATCAATAAAAAATGTGTTATAAAAAAATTGAAAAAAAAGAAAATCTTGTATCAACCAAAATCATTTCACTTAAAATCAGTACTAGGACAGAGATCACTATTATCACCTCCATTATTCCACATTCTCTGGGAGAATCCAATTAGGACAATAAGAAAGGAAAAGAAGTACAGTTCACCTAGAACAGGGGTCCTCAAACTACAAATTCCTATGCACACTGCACATATCTTATTTTGAAGTAAAAAAAAAAAAAAGGAACAAATACAATATTTGTATCTGCATGTGGCCCACAGACCATAGTTTGAGGACCCCTGACCTAGAACAACAGGGAGTTAGGGGCACCAACCCCATCACAGTTGTCTCCCCCAAAACTTAACTACCAAAAGCCTACTGTTGACCAGAAGTCCATAACATAAACAATCAATTAACACACATTTGTACAGTATATGTATTATATACTATATTGTTACAATAAAGTAATAAGAGAAAGTTACGTTTAAGAAAAGTCTAAAGAAGAGAAAATACATTTCAGCACTGCATTCATTTATTATAAAGAAATTCACACATATGTGAACCCCCATGCATTTCAAACCCATGTAGTTAAGTTTAGGGAAATAACAAAAGAATCATCATTTGAGAATATAATAATATTACTAGAAAGTTCAAGAGATAATCAAAGATATCAGAACTAATAAGAGATAGGATACAAAGTAAATACGCAAAACTAAATACGAAATAAACATATTAAAGCATAATTTTGCTTTTAGTTAGCAATAATCAGTTAAAATTGAAATAAAAAATGATTCCATGTAGTAACACATTATGAAATAAGAGTAAATTTAATAAGACAGAAACAAGTCATCTATAGAGAAACATATAACACTTTTTGAAAGATATTAAAAAAGAAATTAATGAGTGGAGAAACCTTCATTTCTGGATGAGAAGAATTAATATGGGGATTCACTATCCCATAGACATGAAAAGCATGGGTCCTAGACTCATGCCATTTGGGCTCAAATCCAAATATACTGTATTTCCAGCAATAAAACATGGGGGTGTATTCATTCCCCTTACTTTTCAACCAGGCTGCAAAATGGCAAGATACAAAATCAATACACAAAAGTCAGTTGTATTTTTTTCACATTAACCAGGAATAATATACGAAGGAAATTAACAACTCCATTTAGAATAGTATCAAAAAATTAAAAAAATAGTTTGTAGGGATAAATTTAACAAAAAGGAAAAAGACTTGTATAATTAAAACTACAAAACATCAATGAAAAAATTAAAGAAGACCTAAATAAATGGAAAGATACCCTGTATTCATGAATTGGAAGGCTGACTATTTTAAAGATGACTACTACCCAAAGCAATGTACAGATTCAATGCAATTCTATCAAAATCCCAATGACTTTTTTGTGGAAATAAAAAACCCATCCTTAAATTCATATGGAATTTCAAGGGACCCTGCATAGGCAAAATATCTTCAAAAACAAAGGTAGAGGGCTTACCCTTGCCCATTTCAAAATTTGAAAGTATAGTGGTTAAAAGTGTGTGTTACTGGCATGAGGATAGACATAGGCCAATGGAATAGAATAGGGAGCTCAGAAATAAATCCTCACGTATATAGTCCATTGATTTTTTGGAAGATTCAAACCCAAAAGAACGCTTATTCATCTTTTCACTGAATTTTTGTTGTCAACACTATTATAGATGTTCCCATCCCTCACCCATTAATTTTTTTAACAAGGGTTCCAGGACCAACCAGCCGACCTGTGGCCTGTAGGGGGCACTGCTCCCATGGAGTTCATCGGGTGAGCAGGCGCCCACACTCAGAACCAAGAGTCCAAGGTCGGTGCAGGCTGTTGGACAAGGGGGTAGTGTTGCTTTTCGGGTAAACAGAAAGCAGAAGCCCCAAAGTGCCCATTAACTCAGGCACTTCATTTCTTTTCTCCTTTTCTTCTTGGCTAGTTCTTTGTTCTATTCCCAGTGCTCTAAGGCAGTGTCCTAGAAGTAACGCTTCGGGTGACCACCCTGCTCAGAGGCCCAGAAATAAACACAGACTCTTTGTGTTCTCAAAAAAAAAAATTAACTCTACTTATCAACAAAACAGAAAACAAGTGTTGACAAGAGTGTGGAGAAACTGAACTCCCCGGCACTGATGCAGGTGCAGTCACAGTGGGAAACAGTGTGATGGATCCTCAAAAACTTAAAACTGAATTAGCATATGATCCAGTAATCCCACCGCTGGTGTGTACCCAAAAGGATTCAAAGCAGGGACTCATTTGTTGTTTATACCCTTATAATCACAGCAGCATTATTGCCAATAGCCAAAAGGTGAAAGCAATCCAGTGTCCATCACTAGCTGAATGGATAAGCAAAATGTGACATTTACATAGAACAGAATATTATTCAGCCTGAAAAAGGAAGCAAATTCAGATACATGGTATAACATGGCTTAACGAGGATATTTGGTTAAGAAAAATCAGCCAGTCACAGAGGACACTGCATGTGTCCATTTATATGAGGTACTTAGAGTTGTCAAAGTTATGGAGATAGAAAGTACAATAGTGGTTGGTGGAGTCTGGTGGGAGGAGGAAATGGAGAGTTTTTATTTAATGGGTACAGAGTTTCAGTTATGGAAGATGAAAAAATGCTCTTAGATGGATGGGTCCACCAATGTCAATATACTTAATGCCACTAACCTGTAAACTAAAAAACGGTTAAAATAGTAAATTTCATGTTATGTTTATTTTACCACAAAAGAAAAACCAAAAATTTAAGTACTTTATAAAACAATCACAAAAAGTTTGGGGGGTGGGGGGTCCTAAGTACAATTTATTTTTGTATGTATTGGATATTTACTAAGCTTCCATTTACAAGCTTAGCCTGATGTCTGGTGCATCTTTCTCTTTTATTTTTCTTTAATTCTTTATTGTTGAACATATTACATATGTCTCCTTTTT
>NW_006290471.1:37737-38097 GCF_000327345.1 Myotis davidii
CACCAGCCAACAAAAAAGTGAACTTAGCCACTTTTTCTTTGAGAGTGTTGGTGGCACATAGATCATATAATTGGGAGAATCACTCTCTACTTCCTTCTACTTACAACTCCTGGGAAAAAGAAAATGGCAAAGAATTGAACCTGCTAATGGTCTCCCAGAGTCTCTACCTTTACATTATGCTGCTCAAACAATAAATGATAAAATTATTTGAATTCTTCTGTAAAATAAAATGGTAAGATTTTGTGCTAATAATATTTGAAATAGAAATGGGGAGAAGGAGAGCATTGTGAGAGGGACTAGAAATAATTTTTAAAAAAAGATAAGGGAGAGTGAGAGACCTGAATAACATGGAGTGTGCGT
>NW_006290471.1:38210-39693 GCF_000327345.1 Myotis davidii
ATTTCTGCGCATGGGCAACCAAGTTTCAATCGCACTGTACATGCGCACCCGCATGTGGTATGTTGTGGAAGAGCCACACTCAAGGGACCAAAGAGCCGCATGTGGCTCGCGAGCCGCAGTTTGCCGACCACTGACCTAGACCCACCTGAATCACACTCATGGTATTAGGAGGGCATAAGGAACTGATGTGAATATGGACTGTGGCTATTGCTTTTGCTCTGGCTAATAATATCCCCTTTGTTACCAAACTATAAGTTTTGTGTCTTCTGGTACCATTCCTCAAATAGCAAGTAGTCAACCTTATTGGTTTTTAAGTTGGGTAAAATCTTAGGCCCTTCACTGTTCTTGAAAATTACACCCATCCCATTGGAAATTTTTTAAAAATTATAACTTTCTATGGTAGTGGAGGTGCAGAGATAAGGGCCCTCTGTACCATGCTGCAGCCTTTGGGGAAGCAATTTGACAATAATATACTTTAGTGTACACTTATTGGTAAATTCATTGAATTTTACACATCAAATATGTGCAGACTTTGCCTGTCCAGCATACCTCAAAATAGTGGTTTAAAAGGGATATACAACATCTAATACAAAATATATACATACATTTTAGTGTGAAATCTCATTTCTGGGAATCTATCCTATAAATGTAAGAGTATACATCAAAGGTATTCATCAAAGCACTCATATTAGTTAATACTGAATGCCCATCAAGAGATTAATTCTTCAAGCTATCAAAGAGAGCAGTTAAATCTCCATTTATGAATCTGAAAATATTACCATCATGTGGGTTTTTTTAATAAGAGGAAGGGAGAGAGAGGAGAGAGGAGAGAGAGAGAGAGAGAGAGAGAGAGAGAGAGAGAGAGAGAGATCGGTCAGTTGCCTTCTGTACACACCCCAACCAGGGATCAAACTGATAACCTGGGTATGTGCCCTGACTGGGAATCAAACCCTAAACCTTTCAGTGTCTGTACAACGCTCCAACCAACTGTTCCACACCAGCCTGGGCCATGTATTGTTAACTGGAAAATAAAATGTAGAGTGTGACTCATTTTTGTGGAAGAAGTAGCTCAAACCATATGAAGCAATCCTATTAACAGAAAGGAGTGGGCAACAGAAACAGTAGATATTGACATTGGTTGTCTGTCTTGGAATGGGGATGTGGATAGAAAACAAAAGCGAGAAGATGGATACATTACGTACCCTAGGTGCATGGACCGAAGCGTCCCAGGTTTGATTCCGGTCAAGGGCATGTACCTTGGTTGCGGGCACATCCCCAGTAGGGGGTGTGCAGGAGGCAGCTGATCGATGTTTCTCTCTCATCGATGTTTCTAACTCTCTATCCCTCTCCCTTCCTCTCTGTAAAAAAATCAATTAAAAAAAATGGGCAAAGAACTTGAATAGACACTTTTCCAAAGAGGACATACATACAGATGGCCAATAGAGATGAAAAAATGCCTAACATCACTAATCATCAGAGAGAT
>NW_006290472.1:0-4197 GCF_000327345.1 Myotis davidii
AATGGTAAAGCTGCTTATCATGCAATGAATTCATACCGAGTCATCCAGACAGTCATACTTTTGTGCAAACAATTGAATTAGAAGGTATCAAGGCTGCATTGCAGGATTTCCAAGAACCTCTTAATATTATTTCTGATTCTGCCTCTACGACTGGCCTGGTTAACAGAATTGAGGTTGCTCGATTAAGATGTCTCAGTGACCAAAATCTATTTATACTATTTAAACAGGTACAGCAAATTGTACAGCAAAGACAATATCCTTTTTATATTTCTCATATCAGGGCCCATGCCACCCTTCCAGGTCCTTTAACAAAAGGAAATGCATATGCTGATCAATTCATTGCTTTATTATAACAGGTCACAGAATCTCATCAGCTTTACATCAGCCTGCCAAAATGTTGTCTCAGCAATACTCAATCACTCGACAGCAGGCAAAACATATTATCAAAGAATGTCACACTTTCATGCATGTTACATCTGCCTCAAGGGTCTAATACAGGAATTAACCCTCAAGGATTGATAAGGGACCATATCTGGCAATGGATGTAACACACTATACTCTTTTGGACGCCATGGGGTATTGCGTGTCTCTGTAGACACTTTTCAAAGGTCATAAGGGCCACTGCATCTACAGGGGAAACAGCATAACAGGTTATTAATCATTGCCTAGCTGCTTTTGCCATCATGGGAAGTCCAAAAATTATTAAAACTGACAATGAACTTGCATACACAAGCTGTCCTTTCCTGCAATTTTGTAGAAAGTGGAAAATTCAGCACATAAAGGGAATACCATACAATTCCCAAGGACAGGCAATTCTAGAAGGCCATCATCAGTGGTTAAAATCCCAACTTGAAAAACAAAAAGGGGGAATAGAGGTGAAATCTTCTGTAATTGATTGAGAAGGGGACCCATAAATAACTGATGGCCCTGAAAGAAGCCAACTACAAACTACTTCCTTAGATGCCTGGCATCAGTTTTAAAAAGACGTAAAAGAACTTAATCCTTTTCACTGGATTTCCTTATATTTGCCTATTAGCATAACTACTATTGTCTGTCTCATTTATGTACTTAAGTGGTATGGGCTTAAATTAGAAAGCTATATGATGTGTTCAAGAATGAGGAAATGAAGACAGACCAAGGTGGTTTGATTTATGGTAATGAGAATGAAGAAAAGACATGAGACATTTCAAAAAAGACTATTCGAGGCCTGGTGACTGGACAGCAAAAGCAAAGAAAGGAATCAAAGTTGATGTCACTTTTTTTTCAATCAAATACTAAGGCAAGAAATAATTAATGGTGTCTTTGACAAAAGGAAAGATAAATTGGGAGAGGTAGCTGGTCTGTATGAGAAGAGCTGATTTTAGGTTTGGGCAAGTTGAAATTAAGGCAAGAAGTCCAAGTTCAGGAAAGAGCTGGGTGAGAGGACACAATCGTGCATACAGATTGGAGCTCCTGAAGTGGTTGTCATCACTTATAATTTCTAGGTTTACACCTTCAACA
The DNA here is from genome assembly GCF_000327345.1 of Myotis davidii. Classification (NCBI taxonomy): domain Eukaryota; kingdom Metazoa; phylum Chordata; class Mammalia; order Chiroptera; family Vespertilionidae; genus Myotis; species Myotis davidii. The sequence continues at coordinate 1,501 of NW_006290472.1, forward strand.
CCTCCATCCAAACAAGTGGTCCTTTTTAGTGATTGTTTAGTGAAGGCCATCATCAGTGGTTAAAATCCCAACTTGAAAAACAAAAAGGGGGAATAGAGGTGAAATCTTCTGTAAGTTGACTACACCAAGCCTTAATTACTTTTAATTTTTTCACTTGTAATGCTAATGGAAAGACACATATGGAATTACACTGGTGTCAGAATAAACCAAAGGAAAATGGTCTGGTTAAATGGAAAGATCCTGAATCTGGTTTATGCAAGGGTCCCTTTGTTAGAATTTGATAATTCTAACATACGTATATGCCAATGAATACAACACCACACTTAAGATAGTGAACATATCCATCACCCTCAATAATTTCTTGGACCCCTTTGTTTTGCTTCCCTCTTGACCAACCCCTCTTACATCCTCCCCTGGGAATGAATTAGTGTTAAATTTATATAAAGATATGTAAAATAAAATTCAAAACAATATTTTATGAGAATATCACTGTGTAGAAACTTTTGTTCTACACACAAATATTCTTCGCAGTATTTTTTTATATCAGAAAAAAAGATAATTCAAGCATCCATGTGACAAACCAAAAATGGGGGCAGGTTTATCACCAGGGGCATGGCTGTAACGATTTTTTTTAAATATTAAAACCTGAATAAGGATAGTGAAGAGGTGAAGTGCTCATCTATTAGTAGTAAGAGGTGCTTATACCACAGAGTCTCAGAATTCTGCTGAGAGCCTAAATTATAAGGCACTAGCTTTCCAAATGCTGATCTACAAATGAGTACCACTCTGTAATATAAATTTATTACTTTATATGGAAATGAGAAAGATAAAGATAAGAAAAATTGTTTGTGGTATAGCATATTACATATAAAAGAAACATCCTTTACTCTGAGATTATCTTTCTGACTGTTGTTATAAAATGTTATTGCTATTGTGAAATGATGGTGGTAGATGATAATTTTTCTTTGTATTTTAAATGCCAACTTGCCTAGATAAAAGTTTGAGAACCCTTCTTTGATATCCTACTTTTAAAATTTATTTCTGCAAAAGTATGGACTTAGTTTAATTAAATCAAGTTAAACATCTAGTTTCTTCTTTACATGATGATATTCACTTTTCTGTGTCCTTCACCAGGAACATAAAAACATCAGTGATGTTCAACCCCATTTGAACCATCCTCTCTCCACTCTGGAGGCCATGGGCATTCCTCTGCTCACAAGCCTTCATTTACACACAGTAGATCCAGAGATAACCCATCCCCACAAGTCACATAAACCTGGATGCCCACCTCCTCTAGACAACAAAAATCACTCAGACAGACCACCACTCCAAGTAGGAGCTTCTTCAAGACTGTCCCCTTCAAGATGTCATCACTTCCATTTTGGCACCAATGGCACACATGCACCCCCTCATAATCATAGTTCCAGTGAGCACCATTCCCATGGACACCGTCCTCATGAGCATCATCCTCATGGACACCAACTCCATGGACACCATCCCCATGGACAGCATCCTGATGGCCATGGTTTTCATGACAATGGACCCTGTGACCCACCACCCCATAGGCAAGGTCCCCAAAATCACCATCACTGGGGCCATGGCTCTGTCCTTTACAGAAACATAGAAATATCAGCAATATTCAACCCCATTTGGACCATCTAGACATTCCTCTGCTGGCAAGCCTTCACTTACACACAGTAGATCCAGATATAACCTCCATGCCCACAAGTCACATCATTATGGATGCCCACCTCCTCTGGACGACAAAAATCACTCAGACCACCACTTCAAGCAGGAGCTCCTTCATGACTACCCCCTTCAAGATATCATCACTTCCATTTTGGCACCAATGGCACACATGCATCCCTCATAATCATAGTTCCAGTGAGCAGCATTCCCATGGACACTGTCCTCATGAGCATTATCTCCATGGACACCATCCCCACAGACACCATCTCTATGGACAGCATCCTGATGGCCATGATTTTCATGATCATGGACCCTGTGACCCACCACGCCATAGGAAATGTCCCCAAGATCACCATCACCAGGACCATAGCTCACCACCTAAGCACTCAGAAGAAAGATGTCCAGGCCAAAGACACTTTTCCTTAAAAATGGAGACGAATTGGATATGTTGCATGCATATATGCATAACCAATGGACATAAGACACTAGGGGGTAGGGGAGGCCAGGGGATTGTCAAGGGTGGGGGAGGGGGAGAAGGAGACATATGTAATATTCTTTGTAATACTTTAGCAATAAAAAAAATAAAAATAATAAAAAATCATAATGTTCTTCTCAAATTTCTTATGAACATTGAAGTTTTACATGTTACAGAAATGGACTCATATATATAAAATTAACATAGTACTTTCCCCACAAGTTATTCAAACTTAAATATAGACAGAAAAAGACCTAGTAATATTACTCCCTAATATTACTCCATTGTTTTAAAAAGCCAGGGTCTACAGAGATAAATTTAGCAATCTCCAAATGTTCTTTCAGAAGTTACAAGCTTGATACAGTGCATAGCATTCTAAATGGTGCTTTTCCCTCCTCTACTCCCATTTCAAGTACTTTACTTATGCTTAAACATATCTATTTAAAACTGGATAGTAAGCGCCTAAAAGGCTGATTTGTCCTTCCCCTAAGAACAAGCAAACACAGTACTGGTCATAAAATAGGTGTTAATTC
>NW_006290472.1:5270-5775 GCF_000327345.1 Myotis davidii
GATCTGAAGAGTTCTCATCACAAGAAAAAATCTTTTCTTTTTATTATATCTACATGAGATGTTTAATAATAACTAAACCTAGTGTAATCATTTCAAAAGATATGTAAATCAAAGCACCATGCAGAACACCTTAAACTTACACAGGGATGTATGTCAATTATCCTATCTATAAAAGCCTGTGGTTGTGACGCCCTCACGCCATAATAACTGATCACCAGGAGGGTGCATGTGCAACAGGCACACCGGGTGGACAGGGCTGTGTGTGCAGCGAGGCATGCATGTGTGGGTGGAGACTTGATGCTGATTCTTGGCGGGCACTGGCCCAGACTCTGACAGGGTGGAGGAGGGAGCTGGATACCCACACCCAGGACATGACTCTGGATCTCACAGTGCTGGCAGGACTTGACGCTGCTTCACTGCGGACACAGGCGGGGACTTGACGCTGTATTACTGTGGATGCCGGTCCAGACTATGACAGGATGGAGAAGGGAGCCAAATATCTGCA
>NW_006290473.1:0-201 GCF_000327345.1 Myotis davidii
AATCACCCAGCGAGTATTTAATCAAGCCCAGCCCGGGGAGCTTGGTGAGCTGGGGAGCTTGGCGAGCTGGGGAGCTTGGGCAGAGCGTGGGGGAGCCTGGGCAGAGCGTGGGGGAGCCAGGAAGGAAGCCAGGGCACTATATAACCAGGAGTCGCAGTTTTTTCTTGGTGTTCCTTCTCTCTCTCTCTCTCTCTCTCTCTC
>NW_006290474.1:0-509 GCF_000327345.1 Myotis davidii
TGAGAGAGAATCAGTGATTGGCTGCCTCCTGCTTGAGCCCCGACCAGGATCCTGGCCAGGGAGGGGCCTGTAGCCGAGGTCCATGCCCTCGACCGGAATCGAACCCGGGACCTTTGGGTCCGCAGGCCGGCGCTCTATCCACTGAGCCAACCGGACAGGGCTACATTTTGATTTTAAACCGAGGTTCATGGTTCAGGCCTAAAACACGGAACAGAAGCCAGGAAGTGTGGCTTCACTTGACCCAAACGGAAAAAAAGGCGCTTTTCTCCGCCTCTGCAAAATGAAGGCACGGAACTCGCCGCAGCTTTAATGATGACGCTAAGCAAACACCACACGCAGCCCTTCGCTCTGAGCGGAGGGCTCCGTCTATTTCTAGCTGCAGGCAAAGAACAGACGGGCAAGAAACAGTGACCGCGCTCTGAATGGATTACTGGGTCCCGCATCAGCAACGTCTTGGGCAATATTTTTTAAAAATATCTATTTTTTGGTTTCAGAGAGGAAGGGAGAGG
>NW_006290475.1:0-339 GCF_000327345.1 Myotis davidii
GTGTCAGCAGCTTGGCTGTCTGAGCCCCAAGCGTGGGGAGACAGGCTCTGACGTCACCACCACGAGGGGGATTTGACTGCAGCGGCTTCAGAGCTTGTTGCTATTTTGTATTATTTATATCTCCTTTTCCCTCTAAACCTCTAGGCTGCCTTTGTTGGAGACAGGAGCAGCCTTTGCAGCCTCCTCGTGGAGAGCAGGCCTTCGATCTGGGTTCACATGCAGCCAGACAGATTCCTGTTTAGAAACCCGTGTGGGTCTTGCGTTATTTGCTCTGTAACGATAAAGAGGGTTTTAGATTCTGGCACTTAAATGTGTTTCCTGCTTATCCACGACGGCAGG
>NW_006290476.1:0-356 GCF_000327345.1 Myotis davidii
CATGCGGAAAGGGCTGGCAGCTGAGGACACAGCGCATGTAGAAAGGGCTGGAAACTGAGTACATGGTTGTCTTTTACAATAGGGAGGGAGTCTCAAGCTCCTGACTGCTCTGAACTCCAGTTCCAGGCGAGTCTCTGGGGACCCAAACTCATACAGGAGAAACTGGACTGTCTGGCATTGGTTGGAACTCGAGGGCGCCTTTCTCTCAGAGGTACTTGCAGCGATTAACGGGACACTGAGAAGCAGGGCCTCTTCAGGTAAGACTGAGGAGCAGCCATAGCTGCTTGCTCCGACCTGTTGATCCCCAGAGACCCCGACCCATCCAAGCTGTGCGCAGAGGATTTTGCATATGAAAG
>NW_006290477.1:0-726 GCF_000327345.1 Myotis davidii
GACTCAATTTTCAGGGATCCAGGTACCTCTACTGGTTGATATCACATCACAAAGGCCCCACCTTGTACCCTTGGGTTCCTGCTCAGGACTGCAGTCTGCTCTAATGTCTTCTCTGAGTCATCAGCGGTGGGTACTGATGTGGTTCCTGCATACTTCTCACACAACCACCCAGTGACCATCATCAGGCAGGAGGTGTGGGGGCGGAGATGCTTCATAGAAAGCCTTCTGGGATGAAGTTCTACAAAACCAGAGGGGGACTCGGGTCTTAGAGCCCACCCACACTTCCTTCCTCTTCTGGGCATAAAAACAGAGCACAGAGAACCACCAGCAGCTCCGACCTGAGCAGCCTTCCTGGGAAGATGCAGCCCCCCCTGCTCGTGCTCCTACTGGGCTTTTTCCTACTCCCCTCGGCTGAGGCAGGTGAGTGACCATCCCCACCCTCACAGGCCCAACCCATCCACAGTGGGCACAGACCTCCTGGCTCTTCTGCACATCCCTGACCCAGCTCTCCACCGGGAATGCTCTGAACCCCAGCTCCCATCCCATCTCAGACCCACACACATGATGCTGGATGAGCTACAGGCAGAAATGACAGGACAGAAGCCTATTCTCAAGAAAAGCCGGGGGGCACAATGCCCTCCCCAGGCCCTACCTGTGACAAGTGGAGAGTGGAACTTCCTAGAAGTGCATGGCAGAGGCAGGGAAACTGCAGAGGGCAGAGCAGGC
>NW_006290477.1:2108-3596 GCF_000327345.1 Myotis davidii
CCCCCCAAACTCACCCACTCTGCTCTCTGTGCAGGTCAATCAGTGTCACCCTGGGGGCCCACAACATTAAAAAGAAGGAGAAGACCCAGCAGGTCATTCCGGTAAAAAGAGCCATCCCACACCCAGACTATAATTCACAGAAGTATTCCAACGACATCATGTTACTACAGGTAAGGAAACATCCTGCTGCTCTTGCTCTCATGAGTCCACATTGTTTCCCCTCCAACCGAATGAAGCACTTCCCTTCCTTCCTTCCCATCCAGGCCACCTGACCAGTCCCTGAGACTGAGGTGTCCCTCAATGCCCTGGCTCAGAGACCAAAGGCTGACCTGGGCTCCCTTGCCTCTTCCCTTCAGCTGGAGAGAAACATCAAGCAAACTGATGCTGTGAAACCCCTCCAATTGCCCAGGCGCCAAAACAGGTTGAAACCTGGACAGAAGTGCACTGTGGCTGGCTGGGGGATGGTCACCTCATGGGGCAAATACCCAGACACTCTGCAGGAGGTACAGCTGACCTTGCAGAACGATGAGCAGTGTGAAAGCCATTATAACTTACGCCATTATTACAACAGGACCATTCAACTGTGTGTGGGGGACCCATCAGAAGATAAAGCTTTCTTCCAGGTGATACTGAGCATCTGACTACCTTGGCTCTGGGAGAGGGGTATTTGGGTAGGAACTGGGAGCTGGGGTCCCAGGCATCAGGAGACTCCTTCACCCTCTAGTCTGTGATCTTTCTCCCAAGCAAGAAAAAAGGGGACCCCCAAAGCGGGGAGATAAGGGGTCTCTGAGAGCCTACAAGGGCCTATAGTCACTCCAAACATGATGCTCCTCCAGAGGGTGAATTTGCAACACTGGCCAAGGCAAGGGCACAGCGCTTAGATAACCGTTTCCTGGGTGAGCAGTAGTTGTACCTGAGGGTTCTCAGAGCTGCTTAACGGGCTCCTTCTCCATTCTAAGTGTTAACCCCACCTGCCTGCTATCGGGTCCTTACACAGTAGCTGCAGCCACAGTTCTGAAGCACCTTCATAGACAGTGGATCAGGGACCTGGCGGAGGAGAAGGAGTTTCCATCTGGGGTGAAGTGAAGCAGTGACAATGTCCAGGCTGAGGGGCCCATGGGGACTGCCATCCAGCTTATCTCCCAAGTGAACACCATGCAAGGCAGCCTTCCCCAAGAGGGGGGCATGGGTGGCAGGGAGGGAAGGGCTAGGAGAACTGGCTCAGTCCTTCCCTCTGTCTGTCCACAGGGGGACTCTGGAGGGCCTCTCCTGTGTAAAAATGAGATCCAGGGCATTGCCTCCTATGGACCCAAAGATGGGACACCGCCACGAGTCTTCACCAAAGTCGCCAGCTACCTTCCCTGGATAAAGGAAACCATGAAAAGCCTCCAACTGCAGGACACAGACCACCTTCTCTGATGCTAATCCAGGACCACACTGCGGGGAGGGAGGTGGTGCCAGAAACCAAATAAATGTCTCTTAGCTGAT
>NW_006290477.1:3673-5310 GCF_000327345.1 Myotis davidii
CGGGGCTGCAGCTCAGGAGGCCCCACCGCACATGGGAGAGGAGGGCCCTCCTGAGCAGGACATTGTTCTCCAGCAACCAGGGGGTGGCAGGGGTGGGGTCTGGGGGCTGGTGAGGAGAGACAGGGGTGGAGGAGGGAGGGAAGTCCTGAGAAGCTCCTCATTCCCTCCTGGGCTGAATTTCTCTCCCTGCCCTTTTCTGCCCTCCTCTGAGCTCAGGGCCTAGCTTGGCCTCCAGTCTCCTGGCTGCCCCTTCTTCACATCCCTGCTGACCACTGAGCATCCTCAGAGTCCACCAACCCTGTGCCCTACTGATCACACTGGTCTGAGCTCCCACTTCTGCATATCCCTCCCACCTAGGACACCCAGAATGCCCAGGTTCCAGCAGGGCTAGTCACTGAGTTGTCACCCAGCTTATGCCCAGACACAGGATGACCAGGGGACCAGGACTGTGTTGGCCCCATGCAGGGCGGCAGGGTGTCTGCAGAACACCTGGTCCCATCTCTCACTGGGCAGAGCCAGCTCCACCCTCACATCCAGCCCAATGTCCCCACCATGTGCTCAGAGTCCACTGAAGAGCCTTAATTCCCTGCAGCCTGTTCCTCACTGCTGGCCTCAAGGCTCAGGCTGCGTGCTCGCCACCATGGGTTCTACCTGCCTTTTGAGTTAGAAAGAGCTGCTCTCTGCACTAGGAATGGAAAGCACAGTTTTTCTACCAATCAATGAACAAGTGCCAGGCATTGGGAATGTACAGTGAACATAATACAGCTTCTGATACCTGAACACAAGTGTAACTGACAGTGTTGACTTTTATCTGAATGTAATTTCCTCTTCCTCCTTCACATGTAACCACATTGCCCAAGAACTTGACAACACCACGGTGTGATGCACTCAGAGAGGGCCGGATGTGATAAAGGCCACAACACTAGAGAACCCTGGGCTCAGAAGACCAGGAGGAAGCACCAACAGCTCTGACCTGGGCAGCTTCCTGAGGAGATGCAGCCACTTCTGCTTCTTATGGTCTTTCTTCTCGCTCCCAAGGCGCAGGCAGGTGAGTGACTTACCACCACCAGGAGCCCAATGCCATTCGGTACTGGAACAGCCCTGCTGACATGCTACACTCAGACATGTCTGGCCCTGGTCCATCCTCAGGCACTTTTTCAACACTAGATACTACCTCGCTCAAAGACCAGCAAGACTAATGCTGAGTGACAGCAGCAGGGATGGCAGGGCACAGGGCTGCTCCTGAGGAGGGCCCATGGGTGCTCTCCCCATCCCTTGCCATCTGGAAAGTGGGCTCTTTTGCAAAGGCATCTGGAAGAAGGTTGGATGCTCAAAATGAGAAATAATTCCACAGGAAATCACATCTTGGCAAAGGGGACAGGCTTCCGTAATCAAAGCAAGGCCCATAACATTCTAACTCAATGTCTTAAAATCTATCCCCAAACTCTACCACCTTCTCCAAGCTTTGCAAAGGAGTTGGGGATCCAGTTGATCCCAGAGTTGGTGGCTTCCCGGTCCCCTGAGGCTGGATTAATCTCTAGTTCTCTCAGATAATTTATCAGTCCCAATGTTCTGAATAGTCCAAACCAGCAGGAGCTCCATGAGTCTGGGAACAAAAAGGGAGAGAGAACCAGGGA
>NW_006290478.1:0-455 GCF_000327345.1 Myotis davidii
CTTTAATTAAGGCTGGCTTCCCAAAGCAATTTTTAATAGAAAAAGGGCTAGCTTCCCTTCCCCCAACAAAGCAAGTAGGCCAAAAATTTCCTACCAGTAACAACTTTTAAAAAAAGGCTTGCTTCTCAGTTTCCCATCCTTGATTAAAAGAATGTAACTAATTTGCATTTTAATGGTTACCTATTTTCAGTCAATGGCACCCCAAGGCTTAGAAATTTGCTAAATTATATTAGATATTCTGAAATAACAAAATACTAAAATATTAATCTAAATGTCCCTCACAAAAAATCTAAAGGACAGAATTAAATCTATTAATTATGTCTTGTATTTTTAAAATTTATTCTAAAAAATGCTACTGATTAAAAAATGCTAAATATTTAACTTGCCAACTAAAAGTTTAAAGTTCTGGTTAAATAAATTGAAAAAAATCATATAATTATAATAAAATTTCAACA
>NW_006290479.1:0-358 GCF_000327345.1 Myotis davidii
TTGATGTTTCTCTCTCTCTTCCTCTCCTTTCCTTCTGAAATCAATCAATATATATACTAGTAAAGTGATAGATACAAAATAATCATGGGAATGTAAAGTACAGCATAGAGAATATAGTCAATAATATTTTATAATTATATATGGTTCCCGGTGTGTACTAGACTTCTTAGGGGATCACTTCATAAATTATATGTATCTAACCACTATGCTGTACACCTAAACTAATAAAAATATTAAATGTCCACTGTAATTGAGAAGTTAAAAAAGTAATAAATAAATGAATAAAATTTATGTTTACACTAAAAAGAAAGGACCAGTATGGTTCTTATTATGACAGGCCAGATTATTATGACCACCC
>NW_006290480.1:0-738 GCF_000327345.1 Myotis davidii
AGGTATCTTATTTTTTTGGTGCAATGGTAAATGTTGTTGTTTTTTTAATTTCTCTTCCTGTAAGTTCACTATGGGCATATAAAAATGCCATAGATTTCTTGGTGTTAATTTTGTATCCTGCTACATTGCCAAATTCATTTATTAGGTCTAATAGTTGTTTATTTTTCAAATATATTTTATTGATTTTTTACAGAGAGGAAGGGAGAGAGATACAGAGTTAGAAACATCGATGAGAGAGGAACATTGATCAGCTGCCTCCTGCACATCTCCTACTGGGGATGTGCCCACAACCCAGGTACATGCCCCTGACCGGAATCGAACCTGGGACTTTTCAGTCTGCAGGCCGATGCTCTATCCACTGAGCAAACCGGTTTCAGCTGGTCTAATAGTGTTTTGATGGAGTCTTTAGGGTTTTCTAAGTACAGTATCATGTCATCTGAGAATAATGACAATTTTACTTCTTCTTTTCCAATATGGATGCCTTTTATTTCTTCTTCTTGTCTGATCACTTTGGCTAGCACTTCCAGTTCTATGTTGAACAGGAGTGGTGAAAGTGGGCATCCCTGTCTTTTTCCTGTTCTTGAGGGAAATGGTTTTAGTTTTTGTCCATTTAGTATGATGTTGGCTGTAGGTTTGTCATATAAGGTTTTTATTATGTTTAGGTATGATCCCTCTATTCCCACTTTGCTCAGTGTGTTTGTCAGAAAAGGGTGTTGGAGTTTGTCAAATGCCTTTTCT
>NW_006290481.1:0-1209 GCF_000327345.1 Myotis davidii
GGCCATGCTCCCTCGGTAGATGACTGGAACCCATGAGTGATGCTGTGAATAGACCCAGACTCCTTCCTCTATTACCTGTCAGCCTAGCTTTCGCATGGGCAAGGGACACCCTCTCCAGGGATGTCCAGTTCCTGCAACCTGGGCCTTATTGAGATGCTTTAATCAATTGAGCTCTATGGCCAGGGCCAAACTTATCAGGGGTTTTAAGAAAAATAATTAAGGCACCTGAGAATAGATAGATATCAGAACCAGCATGACAAAAAATAGTGATAGAAGGCTACACTACGATTCATGAAGTTTCATCATGTTTTCTTTATATGGATATATTTGTAATAAGCTATTACAAAGGTAGATAATGTCCTTGCAGCAGTAATATCATATGCCAATCAGGAAGCACTGAAAAGGGAAGGATTTGGTTTCAGGGAGACAGGCATGTATGGAAACATAAAAGTATTAGTTAAAAAGTGTGTTTTAGTTTGTTAAAAAATGTGTTTTAGCCCGGCCAGTATTATTCAGTGGTTGAGTACAACCTATGAACCAAGAGTGAAGGTTAGATTCCGGTCAGATCATAAGCCAGGATTGCAGACTTGATACACAGTGTAGGAGCATGCAAGAAGCAGCTAATCAATGATTATCTCTCATCATTGATGTTTCCATCTCTCTCCCTTCTTCTCTGAAATCAGTAAAAAAATATTTTTAATATATACATTGTTAAAACATGTGCTTTAAATCAATTACACTTATATAAAAATTTTAAAAATGTTTAATACTTGCATCTTCCCAATGATTCAGTTGTTTCATTATAAATTTTCTTGAGCACATCTATTGCTACTGTATCAATATGCTGAAAATAAAATATAATGATGTACTACTGAAATATCATGTCCATGTTCCATGTCATCATTTTGACAGTTTGATACTGGTGATGATGAGAGTATTTACACCAGGGAACTTGAGAAACATTACAAATCTAGACTTCACTTAATGTGTTATATTATGTTTACACTTAAAGAACACTGGTGGAGAATGTTAATGATGCAGATTAAACTTATAACTGTATGGTAGGAGTTGCTGTTTATTGTCCATAGGATAAAAGTTGAGAAAAATAATTTTCTTTCTAGATTTGAAAACCAATGGTTACATATGTCAAAGAAGTCACTTGAGTCATTGAGGAACGAGTGAAACTCAAACACATGTCTTAGATGCTGC
>NW_006290482.1:0-715 GCF_000327345.1 Myotis davidii
GGTTGGGACTCTGGCTGGGGACTGAGTTACTCCTAGCAGACTCACCCCTGGTGTTCTGGGGTCCATTTTCCAACAGAATCAGCCAGACACACAGCGCTGGAACAGAGAGATGGAGGGTCAGGAGGACATAGAACAGGGGAGGGAGGCCTGCGGGTGACACATCTGAGGGAAGCGGCGGCTCACCCCTCCGAGGGTCGGGCTCTGTCCATTACTCAAGGAGAGAGTGGGCAGGTGGCACCACCCTGGCCCCCAATGCCCATGGCCAGAGGGTCTGCACCCATTGCCTGACGGTGGCTTTTAGGAACTGAAGGATGGGGAGGGGCCTGAGCCTAGCAGGGGTCTTGGCTTCTGTTGACCTGTGAGCAGCAGTTCAGGAAACATACTGGAGCCAATTGGCCTTGGTTCTAATCCCAGACCTTGGTCAGGTGCCTCATTTCCTCAGTTTCCCCTTCTGTAGAATGGGGATGAAGAGGAGACCTACTGGGAGCCAGTCCATCCTTGCTGTTTCAAGGGACCTGGCATATATGGAATACTGTTCTTAATATATTTGCTCACCTTCTTGGCACTATGTGTTTTAACCAAGGTCACCTCTCCAAGAAAGGTTGTTTCCCCTGGTAGAGATTTTCCCCTGAAGTTAGGGAGGGAATAAAACCCCTTCACTAAGTGCCAGGCGGGTAATTAATCTCTTTAACTACGAACAATCATGCTTAAGCTA
>NW_006290482.1:1564-2201 GCF_000327345.1 Myotis davidii
AGGGTGTGGTTAGTTCTCCCTTTGGTGGAAACCCACTTCCTCTTTGTAGTACAGACCACAGAATGACCTTCCCTGGCAGGGTGGGTCCTGGGCCGATTGGTCCCCAGCTCCCAAAGCCCCAGTAGCAACGTTTATACTCACAACTGCCCTATGAGACAGAGGGTCTGTTTATGTCCACTCTGCAGATGGACAAACTGAGGCTCAGAGCCCAGAAAAGGCTTATGGAGAAACTGGTGAAGAGGGGGCTGGGGAAGATGGAAGTGAGGGGGCAAATTCTCCAGACCCTGCAAGGAGGGGGTTCTTTGTTCTGAGCTGGCCTTTCCTGCCCCACCACGGACGCTGCTGGACCAGACCTCCACCTGGGGCCCAGGACATCACCCAAACAGGAGCCTGGAGATGGGTGGCTGGTTGCTGCTCCCAGTGCCATCTGGTTTGCATTCCCCTAGCTGAGCCCTTGACAGTCAGATTCCTGCCTGGGGCCCCTGTGGCAGGGGTGGAGCAGTCATTCTCTCCTTGCTCTTCCTGCTAAGGATCCCCCTCCTGCAGCCCATCCCCAATGAAATAATAATAATAGTAACATTAACAGCAACAACAATAATAATGTTTACTTAATTCTCACTGTGAACCAGGACTCAAC
>NW_006290483.1:0-757 GCF_000327345.1 Myotis davidii
AGACACCTGGAGAGGAAACTTCATTAATGAACGGGTCAATTACAGAGGCAGGAAGAAGGTGGTAGCAAGGGAGCAAAAGAGGAGTGCCTGTGTGTGTGTGTGTTTGTGCGTGTGTGTGTGTGTGTGTGTGTGTGTGAATGAGGCACAGTTAGATCCCGCAGGACCTTTGGGGGCAGGGTAACCGGGCTCGCCTAACTAGGCAGCTGCTGCTACCATTGCAAACAGGACCACGAGGCCAGCTCTTCTTCAGAGGCCTCACCTTTCGAAGGGGAGAGCTGATGTAACTGAGAGCCCAGCCTCACCTCCACCGAGGGTGCCCTCAGGTAACACCTGGGACTCTACAGCCACCCCTGCCAGGGACCTGCTACCTGTGGTCCCACGGTCACCAAGTTACATTCAAGGGATCTCCCATTAGATTATCAAATGATTTCTCAACAGAAACACATTGGCCAGAAAAGAATGGACAGAGATTTACAAAGTGATGCAAAGCAAAGGACTGAATCCAAGAATACTCTATCCAGCAAGGCTATCATTCAAAATTGAAGGGGAAATAATAACTTTAAACGTAAATGGTCTAAATGCTCCAATCAAAAGACATCAAGTGGCTGAATGGATAAAAAAACATGACCCATATATTTGCTGTCTACAAGAGACTCACCTCAGAATAAGGGACTCACACAGACTGAAAGTGAAGGGATGGAAAAAATATCAGGCAAACAGAAATAAAAAAAAAAGCTGGGGTAGCAATTCTTATATC
>NW_006290484.1:0-307 GCF_000327345.1 Myotis davidii
TCGGGCGGATGTGTGGGCTTCATCCACGGCCTCCACACGCTGCATCGCGGGAAGGACGGGGCCACCTGCAGAGACGGGGGACGGAGCTGGGACGTTTCAGACCCGCGGCTGCAGCAGTGTCGCCTCTGTACCAGCCGCCCCCTCCCTCCTGAGGGCGCGGGGAAGGGCTGAAAGCCTGCGGTTCTGAACACACACATGCACACGCACACGGATACACACATGCACACACACACACGCACACGAATACACACATGCACACGCACGCACACGGATACACACATGCACACGCACACACACACACACGCAC
>NW_006290485.1:0-481 GCF_000327345.1 Myotis davidii
GGAGCAGGGCTGCGGGAACTCAGTCCCTGGGAAATGCGTCTGGCGGAGGTGGAGGAAGGAGTGATCCCCCCTCACTAGTCCCTCTGTGGGGCCCTGTCCGCACCCCTTGGCTCCCTGGCTGTGGCACCGCCATTGGAGGGCGCTCAGAACACTGACAGTGACCAGGGGCTCCCTGGGTGGGTGGGCAAGGGTCTGCTCACAGCGTCCTCGGCGCCAGGGGATCCTGAGCGGACAGAGCGGACACAGAGGTGCCAGGGACGCCAGGCCAGGACCCCTGCCCGGGCCCCGGCCTGGACGGGAATGAATCCGCGGTGGCTGTACAGGTCGCTGGCCCTCGTGGGCCTCCGTCTCCCTGTGGGTTGTGGAGGAGGTGCGAGGGGCATAAGGGACATGCCAAGCCCTTCCGGAAACAGTCCCAGGAAGGAAGCCCTTCAGGGGACCAGAGCCAGGGCAGACCTGCTGGGTGGCAGCTCTGACCCTC
>NW_006290485.1:1691-6568 GCF_000327345.1 Myotis davidii
ACCAATGGTGCTGGGCATATGGCTTAATGATAAAACACACACACACACACACACACACACACATACACACACAACCCCCAAAACAACAAAACAAAAAAACAAAAAAACAAAACAGATAAGCAAATAAAGAACACGTATGCATTTCTAGAAAAAAAATCTCAAAAGAAAATTTATCCAAATGCTTAATAGCTCGTGGGGTGGCAAGTGATGATTACTTCTTAAATAAGAAGGTCATTAAGGAGAAACTGGAGGTTTCCCAGGTAAGTTGGTGGATTTATCATGTTTGTTAATGGCTCCTCTCTGTGGAAACCTAACTTGGATGATAATCCTATATAATAAAGATGTAATATGCAAATGGTTGTTACACTGTGAAGCATAAGGACCGACCAAGTCATGACCAGATCAGCAGGAGGGCGGGGCAGTGAGCTACAAACAGGAGGCGGAGATTTACAGGAGGGGGCATGGCAGCAAGCCAGTGGGAGGCGGAGAGCTACAGGAAGGGGCAGGACAGCAAGCTATGAAGGGGGAGCAAGCTACAGGAGACAGGGCAGAGGGCAGAAAGCTACAGGAGGGCAGCAGCGAGCTACTGGGGCAGGGATTTGTGCGCAGGGCTACTAGTAAAGGAGTAACACAGGTCTGTTCCCTTACTACTCCTCTGCAGACAGACGAGTAGTTAGAGGCAAGGCTGGCTGAAAAAACAGCACCCTAAAATCCCTGCACAGGGAGACCCCGAGAAAATTCTGAGGTCTTGAGGTCTAGGTACAATATCATGCAGCAGAGAAATGTGGCTGAACAGGGATTTCATCTGAGAGTCCCTGAATGAGACAGATGATAAATGAAACCCATTTGGATGTTATTTCAAAATCAAAAGGGCCTTTGGAACAAGAAAATAGGTGACCCCAGAGGAGCAGGTGTCAGCGGAACACCAGGCTGGCCATCAGCAGCACTGAGCTCCAGAAGCAACGGAGCTCTGCCTCCAAATCTGAGGGACAATGGTTTTCAAACTGCAGGTCTGCATACTGCTAAAATGTTCAACAAATGTGAGGAAAAGGCAGCTTTTTGATATTCAAGAATTCGAAAAGTTTGTTCCAATTGTCCTTTCTTAGGAAAACACTTCGAGGATGTCCTCCGGACAGAAGTGGGGGTGAGTCAGGAAGAAGAGGTCACACTGGCTCCCGGGAGGGAGTGCAGCCAGGGAAGGCCAGGATGGCCGCGGTCAGGTGTGACAGTGAGTGGCCGGTCCAGACTAGAGCAGGGTAGTGGAGGACCCTCAGAGAGATGGGTCTGGGGGAAAGGGCACTGCAACCGAGCACCTGATAGAGTTTGGAAAATAAAAATGAAAGTCTGATAAAACCAAATAGTCCAAGTGAAAAATAAAGGCAATATAAAACAGGGAAAAACAAAAAGCAGAATATAAAAGAGAGACAGTCACAGAATACTGCTCAGCTCTGCCATGCCAGATAATTACTTATAGTGAAGTCAATGGTGTTTATTTATGTTAATGTTTTAGAATCAGCCTACAGATAAGTAATGAAGATTTAGTTACGGTTACAAGAAAGAATGCAAATGTCATAAATCTCAACGATACAAAATTTTTTAAAAAAAGGCAACAGAAGTTTCAGGGACAGGGAAGGGACCTGTAGGAAAGGGCAGGACTAACATCTAATAAACTGGGAGGTATGATTTCTTGTTTATCATAATGCACACCTACATGGATGGGACACACCTACACAGACGGGACGCACCTACATGGACGGGACACACTTACAGGGACTGGATGCACCTACATGGACGGGACGCACCTACATGGATGGGATGCACATTTATTTTCTGTCCTTTTGAAACAAGAGAAGGAGGAAGCAGCATGTTGCCTTAGCCTTGCGGAGGCTTCCTTTTGTAGGCACCTATGCCAGTTGAAGGGCCCCGCCTGCTCAGGGCTCCTGGGGCTTGGTCCGCAGCCTCTGTGTCTCCTGCACTTTGTAGAGTGGGGCCTTTGCAAGCCTCTCCCAGGCGGGTGTCCCTCCAGCGGGGTTGGCAAACCTAGAGACACGCTGCCTGAGTCCCGGCTCTGTGTCCTCACGAGGCCTTGTCCCAGGAGAATGGCACTTTCAGAGGTGTCAGCAGAAGCCAGTGTCCATGGGCAGGGACTTCCAGGCTGGAGGGCAGTTCACAGGCAATGAGGCCTGGGGACCCCAAGCACCCGCCTCCAGCTGGGGAGTCAGGCCAGTCAGACGCCTGCTATTCTGTGTGGAGTTCCCAGGCATCTCTGACCGACTCGAGAACCATGACAAGGGGGCAGATGCTGCGGCCAAAGCCACGGCCACGGCCATGTTCTCTGCCTTCCCCCTTCCCACACCTGCGACTCCTGCCCTAGGGTCTCTCCTCATCCATTCCTCCAGGCAAAGGGCAAAGGGCACGCCTCTTACACATCAGGCCCAGCACCGCGGCTGGGACCGCAGGGAAAGCTATGACAACTGAGGACGTGGGAGGAGACGGAAACAGCGCTCCCCGGATGGAGAGCGAGGGATGTGGGAATGGGAGAGAGCAATGTGGGTGCATGGCCAGGAAGGAAAGGTCACCCGCTGCCAGGTGCTGGTGCTGCCGATGCAGCAGGGAAGCAGGCGCCTACGGGACGAGCTGTGGTGCCGGGCCCCGCGGCCCGACTCCCCCAGGAGCCTGCTGGCATCGGTGCGGGTGATGAACACGAAGGCCACTGTGATCTCTTATTAGTTCCCCCCTTTCCCAGCCGCCTGGAAGGATGCAGGGAAAAGGGGGCCTTTCTGAGGGCTCACTGTGCCCTAGCCTGGGGCTGTGGCAGGTCGCCAGCATCACTCAGAGAGGTAGGGCCCATCCACAAAGAGCAGCAAACAGCAGTGATGTTGGTGGGTGTCTGCGGGACAGTCAGCTGAAGATTATGCCACCACAGGAGAGAGGCACCAGTAGACCCGGGTTCGATTCCGGTCAAGGGCATGTACCTGGGTTGCGGGCACATCCCCAGTAGGAGATGTGCAGAAGGCAACTGATCAATGATGTGTCTCTCTCATCGATGTTTCTAACTTTCTACCCCTCTTCCTGCCTCTCTGTAAAAAATCAATAAAGTATATATTAAAAATAAATAAGAAGGTGAATGAACTAACCCTAACCTAGTCCTGAGACAGGGTCCAGATGCGGTGAGCTACTGAAGCTTTTTGATCGTCACAGACAATAAGTCGTCGCATTTTGAGAATCATAGAACTTGCATTTTATAAAGAACACAACACCAAAATGTAAGCAGGAAGCAAAGATTCCTGGAGAGAATGATACTAATTTTCTCTTTATTCTAAAACACGCTATCTGCCCACAAATATGTTCATTCCAGGAGCATTTAGTCAGGCTCAGTGCCATAGGCACGGCGCTGGATGCTGGCAGCCATGGGGCCAAACCCTTGCCGTACAGGGGGCTCACGGTTGGTGGGGAGACAGACTCGCAGCCCCTAACTTCCGCCCAGGAAAGCACAGTTCTACCAGGAGGAAGCATGTGGAGGGGCGCTTACTGAAAGCCCCGTTGGCTGAGGGACACATTCCCACAGACCTCCAGAGAGGAGCCCTCACACCCAACCCAACGGCTCTTCCTGGTGAGCAGTGTGCGTTTTTTATCGGGCCATTTGTTTGCCATGAAATATTGATGGCGCACCATCCCTCGTGCAGGGATAAATGTGCCTTGTCACATCTTGCTATTCCAAATTCTGGCAGAGCTTCCGACAGTCGTGTGCCAAGAAAGGGTGAGGAACAACAGGCTTGTTTGTCTACTGAACTGGAGAGCCTGCGATTAACGCTGGCTTTTAAAAGCATTGTTTATTCCACGGAACAAGACAAAGAAATACCGTGCGTAACAAATTAAAAAACATTCTTTAACAAAAAGACATCATTGAGCAGAATGAAAGGACACCGGGTCCCCAAGGTCCCCTGTGATGCAGCATGTGCCTCCGCATACGCTCAGGGCAGTCACATGACCGTGAAACCATCTGCAGGCAGGCTGCATATTGCAAAATGCAAAAATACTAGGTGATGTAGATTTCACAATCTCACTTTCAAGGTAGGCACAGATCATGTTACCTTTTTCTTCTGTCTCAGGCACTGGCCCTAATGCAGGCCAACTGTCAGGAGGAGGTAGAAGGAAGTGAGAGGTGTGGCATCTTAGGAACCGTGGAGTCCTTACTCAATGGTTTATATGCTTTGAGCATGAAGGGATCTGTTGAATAGAAGAGGTGGGGGCCAGTCTCATGCCCCTTTTCTAGCCTTCATTTTCACACACTCAGAGCTATCCACCATCCATCCACCCACCATCCATCCATCATCCATCATTCATCATACCTCCAACCATCCACCCATCCACTCACCCATCCACCATCCGTCCACTCACCCATCCACCATCCATCCATCCACCATCCATCATTCATCATACCTCCACCCATCTACCCACCATCCATCCATCTACCATCCATCCATCTACCCACCCATCCACTCACCCATCCATCATCCATTCATCCATCCATCACTCCCACCCACCATCCATCCACTCACTCATCCACCATCCATCTATCCACCCACCATCCATCATTCATTATACCTCCACCCATCTACCCATCATCCACCCATCTACTGTCCATCCATCCATCCACCATCCATCCATCTACCATCCATCCATCCATCCATCCATCCATTAAATACTATCCAGCACCAACTCATTGTTAGACTCTGTGGTAGGCCACAAAGATGGTTCCAGAAAGCTCACACACTTAGTGGATTGGAGAGCTACATAAATAAACACTGTAGTGTGGTAGGTTTTAGAATAGAGCGAAGCTTTAAGTGGGGGAACAGAAAGACTGGAAGGGACAC
>NW_006290485.1:7105-8101 GCF_000327345.1 Myotis davidii
ACCCCAGCCAGGGCCTTGCTGACCCTGCCTGGCACTGCCTCCATGACCATGTCCCCACTCGCTGTGCCTCAGATGCGGCCAAGTCTTGTGCCGACAGAGAAATGTCCTGACCGTCATGCCACACTGAGCTCAGAGGCCTGTGCCATCTGCTCAAGGTCAAGAGCCGCTCAGGTGTTTCTAGAACTGGTACCTCTGTGAGGGCGGGATGGGGAGCAGCGTTCCCATGGCAGCCTCACCTTGGCAACCTGCATCTCTGGGTTTGGTTCTAGCACCTGCTCCTCAGCTCCCGCCACCGTCGTCCTCACCCTGTCCTGGCCATGGGACAGCTGCCTCCTTCTAAACCTCTGCTGTCCCCATTGCACAGTGAACTCGGTGAGGCCACGTCAGCACGGCTGAGCACGTGTCACAGCTGCCTGCTGCTCTTCCTGACCGCACCGGAGCCTGGTCCTCTCCTGAGCTCTGCTTGTCCCCAGTGTGGAACGTGCCCCGTACAGCTCCTCCTGGACAGCAGCTGACCTCACGGGGCACTTTCCTCGAGACGCCCTGGTGCCTGCCCTGCCTGGCAGCTTCCCCTCTCCCCACACTCCTTCTCCCCCCCGGGGGAGAAAGGCGAGCTTCTGCTGGGTCAGAGAGGGGCACAGTGCCAGACAGCCCTGCTTTTCTCCCGGTTACAACAGTCTTTCTAGTAAAGTCTCTCGATCGAAGTCCAGAGTTTTTGGGACAGAATCACACTTCTGGAAACGGGTCTGTCCAGGGGAGAGCCATCAGCCCTGGGGAGTGACCTTAGGTGGCACCTGGGCCTCTGCCCCTCAAATAACAGTGGGGTGGCCCCTTCCATGTGCAGAGTCTCACCAGGATGCTCCCCAGACACAAAGGCCCGCTGACGAGGATGAGACTGTGGAGGCGCACCCGGCCGATTTCAGGCAGAGACCAGAGAACAGCGAGGAGGAATGGCCACCGGGGCTGTGGAACTCAGCGCAGGAGACAGTGAGGTGT
>NW_006290486.1:0-341 GCF_000327345.1 Myotis davidii
GAGATGATGTGGGTGAGATGATGTGCATGAGATTATGTGGGTGAGATGATGTGGACAAGATGATTTGGTTGGGAAGATGTGGGTGATATGATTTGGGTGAGATGATGGGGACGAGATGATGTGTGTGAAATGATGTGGTCGTGATGACGTGGATGAGATGATGTGGGTGAGATGATGTGGATGAGATGATGTGGATGAGATGATGTGGGTGAGATGATGTGGGTGATTGATGTGGGTGCGTGGATGAGATGATGTGAGTGAGATGATGTGGGCGAGATGATGTGGATGAGAGGATGTGGATGAGATGATGAGGGTGAGATGATGTGGGTGAGATGATGTGG
>NW_006290487.1:0-211 GCF_000327345.1 Myotis davidii
TGTGAATCGAACAAGCACATTTTGGGTACATGGAATGACATCCAACCAACTGAGACACAGCCACCAAGACATATGTAGAGATTATTTTTTTAAGTCTCTTTAACTTAATGGTACAACTAAAGGATAACATGACGTTTTTCACCAGCATGCAAAGAAATTATTAAGTCCTGGCAGGTTGTTCTCAGTGTTTGGAGCATTGGCCCTTGGACCA
>NW_006290488.1:0-880 GCF_000327345.1 Myotis davidii
CTTCCTCTCTGAAACCAATAAAAATACATGTTTAAAAAGAAGCCCTGAGTCTTAGACCAGTCGTAGCAGCCCACAGCCAGGAGGGCCCTGCTGGCCGAGGTGACAGAGCATCCCTACCAGCCACGCGTGTTTCCTCAGACAGGCACGAGCACGCTCACACCAAGCACCCGCGACCTTCCTTTGGGACCAAAGCTTATCCTTGAAGAAGCCCGTTTCCCCAAGGTCATCGGAGAAGGTGAGCGAGTGCTGAGGCCACAGAAAGTCCCACCTTCAGCCCGGACATCACCGCGGAGCAAGAACCCGGAGGATTCACCGTCAGGGCGGGGCGTGTCCGTCACAAAATCCTCATTTATGATCCTGAGGAGAGAAGACAGCATGGTCCGAGGACAGCCTGGCGGCCTCGTGGGGGCGCGGCAGTGGGGGCAGCGGAGGTGTCAGCCCTGGCAACGGGGCACCTCCTGCCGTGGCTCCCAAGGGCGGCACCCAGGGGCACACTTGCTGAGTCTCAGTGCCCCTCGGGGTCACTGTCCCTGTGGACAACAGGTTGGGTGGGGACTGCAATGGGTTGAGTCCTGTCCCCAAAGACATTGGGTCCGGA
Organism: Myotis davidii; assembly: GCF_000327345.1. NCBI lineage: Eukaryota > Metazoa > Chordata > Mammalia > Chiroptera > Vespertilionidae > Myotis > Myotis davidii. The sequence goes on from NW_006290488.1 coordinate 599, forward strand.
CCCCGAGCGGTGGACGCGGCCGGATGTGGAGAGAAGAGGCCGCAGGTGGAGGAGTGAGTGGGAGGCCCCGGTCCAGCAGGACGGGTCCCCCCTGATGGACAGACACGCTGGCAGGGAGGACGCAGCGTGAACTGGAGGGCGGAGCCGGGGACTTCCACACGCCCAGGAAGCCCACAGATCGCCCGACACCACGAGCAGCAGGAGGCCAAGGCCCCTCACAGCCCCGGGGGGACCGGCCCACGGACGCCGTGACCTCAGCCCTGGCCTCCAGGGCCGGGAGAC
>NW_006290488.1:1013-2005 GCF_000327345.1 Myotis davidii
GCGGCGGGCCGGGCGGCGGGGGGGGGGGGAGCGGCCCAGGAGGCGCAGACAAGCACTGACAAGAGCCCTAACGGAGCGCACTCAGCAGGTGCTCAGCAAGCGAGCCTCACCGTCCCCCCGCGCCGCCCCTCACGGCCCCTCACCTGCTCGATGACAGAGGCCAGCATCCATCTCAGCCTGGGCCTGGGCCCCCGGGACAGCGGCAGCAGGAGTCGGGGGCGCGGGCTCTGGGGCTACCTGGCCGCCTCCCGCCACCTCCACCTGCAGCTCCGCTCCTGCCCCGGGGTCAGGGTCAGGGTCGGGGTCGGAGTCAGGGTCGGCTAAGGGTCGCGGGCGGGTCAGGGCACCAGGCGTCAGGGTGTCAGCCTCCTCCTCCTCCGGCAACAGCGGTGTTATCTCTGCTCCCAAGGCTGGGGGTCCCCTCTCAGGGTCCGTGGGTCGCCGTATCGCCTAAAGGACAAAGCCATTCCTGTGGTGACAGGAGCCGCAGCACAGCCCCCCCACACCTCCCCCCACTCTGGCGTAGGGGTGAGGGGGGGACAGGCTGCGGTGCCTGAGGGTCAGCCTGGGCTGTGCGTTGAGAGAAAAACACTTCATGGGCTCAGGTTCCAGCTCTGGCCCAAGACAAGGGTGGCGCCAGCCAGCATGGCTCAGTGGTTGAGCGTCAACTTATGAACCAGGAGGTCAGGTTGGATTCCCAGTCAGGGCACAGGCCCGGTTGCGGGCTCCATCCCCAGTGGGGGATGGGCAGGAGGCAGCGGGTCCATGATTCTCTCTCATCACTGATGCGTCCACCTTTTTTTTAAAATTTTTAAGCCTCACCCGAGGATATGTTTCCATTGATTTTCAGAGAGAGTGGAAGAGAGAGGGAGAGACAGAGAAACACTGATGTGAGAGAAACACATGGATCAGTTGCCTCCTGCACGAGCCCCGATCAGGGCCCAGCTGGGGAGGAGCCTGCAGCCCAGGTCCATGCCCTTGACCAGAATCGA
>NW_006290488.1:2162-2434 GCF_000327345.1 Myotis davidii
CCCACCCCCAGGGCCTCCCAGGGAGCCCACCCCCCCGGCCCCCGCGTTGTGGGCTTCTGGGCCCCGGGTCGGGGACAGTAAGTTGCGGTTTTTAAGCCCCGGGAAACCCGTACAAAGCCCTTGGCCCTGCGCCTCCGTTCCCACACGGGCCCGACCAGGGGAGTGAAAGTCTCTTTCCAGCAGACATTCGGGGCTTGAGTAAAGGGGTGCAGACGCCTCCCCGGAAGCTGAGCTGTGCCTGCAGGCGGGGGCCCGGCGGCCTCCCCGACCCT
>NW_006290488.1:2735-3019 GCF_000327345.1 Myotis davidii
ACACGTGGCAGATAAAGGCACGCACCCCCGGATACTGGGGAATAGTGAACAACCACAGTGAAGGCCTGGGGGGGCGGGGAGGAGGGCGCGGGGAGAAGTGGGAGAGAGCCGAAATCCGACCCACAGGGCACGGGGCTGCCCCTGACATGCACCGCACGCGGCCTTCGGAAGCCAAGGCTGGGATTCACAGCAGGGAGCGCACTTACCTGTCCTGAACCGGCACAGCCACGGGGGGAGCAGCCCCCCTGAGAGCACACGGAGGGACCTGAGTGTCCTCGGTGCAC
>NW_006290489.1:0-226 GCF_000327345.1 Myotis davidii
TGATCGGAAAGCCAGGCTGCAGGCAAGGCGGCCCCCCGGGACCTAGGAGCCCATCGGCGAGATCTGCAGGCGATGCAGCGATCAAGCTATGAAGGTGAGATGGGGGGCAGAAGGAGCTACAGGAGCAGCTCTGGCTGGAGACTGAAGACTCCCACCGGAGTGAGGAGCAAAGACTGAGGCTCCAGTCTCAGCAAAGATTGTGTCCAGAGCGAAGATGGAAGGCAGT
>NW_006290490.1:0-868 GCF_000327345.1 Myotis davidii
AGAGGCCCAAATGCATGAAATTCGTGCAAGGGGCTCAGCCGCCGCCGCCGTGGCAGCCTAGGCCTTGGCCCCCTCCCACCTCTCATGGTGGCTGGGGCCTTCTGCCACCTCTACCTTTTCTGCCTCGGCCCCCACCTGCTGCAGCAGTTAGGGGCCTCTGCCGCCTCTACCTCCTCTGCCTTGCCCCCCACCACCTTGGCTTTGTCCTGAAAGACATCTGGCCTGATAAGCCTATTATGCTTGTATTATTATAGATAATGCACTGCTGTATATTTGTACAGAAATACAGAGGTGCGCAGTGTTGTTCATTTAATAGAAAATATCTATTGGATGTTTAGAACTGAGTGCTCTGCATGCGCCTAACACCACTGAACAAACTGGGAATTCAAAATTAAACTTACTAATAAGAGATTCTGCCTATGAGTACTTTATAATATTTCTTTTAAGGATTTAGCATATAATATAATACATAATACAATCTAGGCATATAAAAACACACTTTTAAAGATTTGACCAAAATCTCACAACTAGAGTCATGAAGGAACAATTTTAACTGATATTAGAATCTAGTCCAAGTTTAAAGTTTATAAATGACATTGTTAACTTTTGAAACTAAGGAGCTCTCTCATATATGCTTTGGTCTCTAAGAACCTACCATCATTCTTTGTAAAACTGTCTCAAAAATTCAAGATTGGTTACATTTTTCCTTTATAAGCTGAAGCAAGAATTTTTCTATCTGATAATTTCTCTCACTATTCCAAACAAATGTACACAAATCTTCTAGGCTGGAAAGGGAAAATGCAAGTCACGTGGGCCAAATGGTGGTTGCCTAAACTTCCTTCTTTGACAGAAAAGATTACTTGTTTAT
>NW_006290491.1:0-469 GCF_000327345.1 Myotis davidii
TTTTCTCAGATAATTTTCTTTGGAGACACCAAAATCTAAGAGATGAAAAAGGCAGCTACAGAGTTTTGAGAGAAAATATTGGTTTCCAGGAAAAACATCCAGTCAGGGTGTCTTTGCCTGTGAGGCCACAGAATGGCATTCTATGATATCTAGAGACCTTTAAACTATTTCACCAGCACCTTCTTTCTGAATAAATTATTTGACTACATCCTCTATCTGGCCAATAAAAATATCAAAATGAGGTCAACAATGAAAAAGCTTTAAAGAGGCAATACCAAAACAAGCTAACTATAGTAATTGCTGTAAATTTGGCTACAAGCCAAATGCAACTAAAATATTTGAAAAATTCTTAAGTTAGAGTATATAATAAAATAACTTAATAACAATTAAAGAGAAATGACTAGAACAATGATCATAATTTGTTAGTGACTATACTGATTTCCTGACTCAAGATGTTTAAGATATATAG
>NW_006290492.1:0-2230 GCF_000327345.1 Myotis davidii
CACCTGCACCCTGAGCAGTGGCTTCAATGTTGGTGGATATAAGATACGCTGGTTCCAGCAGAAGCCAGGGAGCCCTCCCCGGTACCTCCTGAGCTACTACTCAGACTCAGATAAGCACCAGGGCTCCGGGGTGCCCAGCCGCTTCTCTGGATCCAAAGACGCCTCGGCCAATGCGGGGCTCCTGACCGTCTCGGGGCTGCAGCCTGAGGACGAGGCTGACTATTACTGTGTCACGTGGGACAGCAGCTCTAACACTCACACAGTGGTCCAGACCCACAGGGAAGTGAGACAAAAACCTCCTCTCTGCCCTCCCTGCCTGACCGTGGCCCCTGCTGGTGGTGTCTAAATCCCCCAACGCCCTTAGGACACTCAGCATCACACATTTCACGTGAAGACTGGGTGTGAGCCACTTTCATGAACGTGTGTGGCAGTATTTCTAATTGCCTCCCAGGCCTTCACCTCCTTGTTACGGGAGAAACCGTGTAAGACTGATACGTACGGCTAAGAGGGCCCACCTGACGGTCACTCGGCCCAGAGCCCTCCCGGTGACTCCCTGTCCTTCCTCCTTTCCGCCCTCGGAGTGTTTTCTGGTCCAGATTCCTGGGGACGCTCCCTGTGCCCAGCCGCATGCAGCCGCCTCCTCTCTCCCTCCTACATTGTTCTTTCCAACCACGCGGCTTCGCACCTGCTGTGCTGCTCTCCCCTCCCCACTGCCCCCGCCCCGTCCCCTCCCGGTTGGAGGAGCCTCGTGTCCTCTTTGGCCTCTTCTGCAGCGACTCCGCATAGAGAGCACAGTTTCCTCACGGCTCTAGATGCACCGTAAAGGCCTCCTATGAGAGGAGACCGACTCCCCAGTGTCCCAGAGAGCGGCATAGTCCCTCTGTCATGTGACTGATAGAGGCTGTTATGCTCAAAAGAGTGTCTATTGCTGGATGCCTTCCCACTCCCGTGTGTAAGCCTCCACCAGCACAGAGAACGTAATAATATTCTTTCAATCAGACCCAAGACCTTTCCTCACTGACCAATGCTGGTGACAGATTTCCGGGCATTTAGCCTCAGGGTCCGGAGGACACTGCGCCTGGGCACCTGACCAGCAGGTGGGGCTGTGGCTCTGCCCTGGGTTCTGCCTGGGGTTCCTCCCAGCTGGGGGCGTCCTAGTGGCCTCTGGGTTGGTGGAGTCCCTACAGGGAGACAATGAGGAAGGAAGGAAGGACGGGGATTCTTCTGTTTGTTTAAACAGAAAGGAGATTCAGGGCTCCTGAGACCCAGGCCTGAGGAGGAGTGTGAGACAGGGAGAGGGAGGCCCACACTGACATCACGGCACTGTCTGCAGTGAGGAGGCTCGCTCCCCGCCGCCCCTGAATCCCTGGGAAACCCCAAAGCCCTTCCTCTCTCCCACTCACTCACCCACATCAGGTCTCCGCAAGCTGTGAAGGCAGCACAGAGGTAAATGGTCGCTACACTGGCCTTGAAGACGCCACCGAGCCTGGTCCTGGAAAACTCCTCCCATCGTTTCCCTGAACAGCCCCTAGGAGCCCCTCAACCCAGAGGGACGAGTCATCACGTGGGATGTTGGATAAAGAGCTCACTGGGCATTAACGTGGCAGCATCTTCACTGGAACTGAAACCAAATTAATTTATCAGTCACGTCCGTGCTGGCACCTCCCAGGCTGGCCCAGGAGTGAGAGGCTGCAGTGAGCGCCATTGTCTGTGCCAGTCAGACCAGGATGTGGGAACAGGGACAGTGGCCTGGGAGTTGCAGACACCAGCTGGGCCTCAGGCCATTGCACCAGGGCGATGTATCATGTGTGGCCAGCAGGCGGTGATGTAGGATCGCCCTGTGGCCCCCACCCAGCTGCTGACTAAGGACTTTCCACTCACAGGAGCCTGGACCTGGGGGCTGGGTCCTGTGCGCCCTGATGGGGACCAGCTGTGTCTGTGCGGGCAGCATCCCCTGAGCAACAGCCTCTGTGCTGTCTCAGCAGGTGCTTCCTCCCAGGCCCCTCAAGGGGTGAGCCCCCCTCCATGCCCCTCAGTCTGGGGTGTGAGCTGAGCTCCAGCCCCAGGGCCCAGGGAAGTGAGACAAAAACCTCCTCTCCGCTTCCCTGGCATGACCGTGGCCCCTGCTGGCGGCTCCGCCCAGTTCTGGCTCAGCCGTGACTGTGCTGATAGGTGACCCTCCGGCACCGGGTGATGCTGGGACCCGGGTCCTGACAGGGTCACAGCTTTG
>NW_006290492.1:2669-3891 GCF_000327345.1 Myotis davidii
TGTGTGGGCCTCTGTCAGGGGGCTCCTGTGCAGGGACCCGTGTCCCCGGGAGGTGGGAGGTCGCCCTCGATGTGGCAGCAGCACAGGCGTCCCAGGGGCACAAGCAGGTGGTCGTAGAGCTGAGCTGACCACCCCGTGTTGGGGGAAGTACTAACAAGACTGAAATCTGGGGGAGCGGATTGGGGTTCAGCTTATCTTATTAGATAAACTGAAGCCACACCCTGAATCCTCTTCGTCCTTTATGGCGACCTAAGGTGCCACGGAAATAAGCAATAACATCTCATTCTCCTGAGGACGAACACCTACTGGAGCTTCCTAGGTGCTCACTGTACGTGAGCGTTTAATCCTCGCCACAGCCATACTTCATGTTGTCATGAGCACATCGATAGCTGTTGAAACAGACTGAATATTTTAGGTAAAAAACTTTTAAAAAATATTTTTATAGATATCAGAGAGGAACGGAAAAGAAGGGAGATATAGAAACACCACTGAAGAGCGATAAACATTGATCAGCTGCTCCCTGCCTGCCCCACACTGGGGACTGAGAATGCAAGCTGGGCATGTGCCCTGACCGGGAATCCAACTGTGGCCTCCTGGTTCATAGGTCAACGCTCAACCATTGAGCCACACACCAGCTGATGTCCCCCAGCAGCACTCAGTCCTCACACTCTCTGCCCAGAGACGGTGTCAGACCCACAGTTAAAGGGCCAGTCCCACTGACTGCCCGCAGGTCAGGTGCCACTCACAGGTGGGAGGTCCCAGGTTTCACACAACTTCTTGGCTATAAATCAAAGTTTCTCAGGAAAACTCCCTTGATTCCAATTACATTGCCGTATTAATTTGCTAACTGCCCTGAGCCCTCTCCTCTTCAAGCGAATGGGGGGCGGGGGGGTCAGGTGTGAGGCTTCCCAGCTTCTAATCCTCCCCGCCCTTTCCAGTGGCCCGTCCTCACCCAGGAGCCCACCCAGCGTCCCCTCATCAGCAAAGGCCGCCCGTCCCCCAGGGAGTGACAAGGGTTCAGGAGCCTGTGCCAGGGGCCGAGAGCAGCGTATGTTTCCTATCAGCTCACATCCTGTGTCTGCACCTGCACATGGTCACCCAGACAGCCATGCTCCCCACAGATTAATGCCACGTGTGTGAACCCTGTGTCACTACTGACCCATCCTGTCATATATGTTAGCGTCCACCCGGGTCATGGACACAACCTTCTCCTTCTCTTATC
>NW_006290492.1:5369-5784 GCF_000327345.1 Myotis davidii
CCCCGGATGCCAGGGCTCTCTGCCAGGAGTGAGGGCACCAGACATTCTGCTAGTGCCAGGGCCCAGCGGTGGCCTCTGAACGGCCTGCCTGCACCCCCAGATGTTGTCACTGGGCCCCCCTATACCAGGCCCCGGCGCCCGGCCGCTGGGCTCACGCAGCCTTTACATTTTGCTGTTCTTTGCTTTTGTTTTACTTCACAGAGCCAGGGAAGCTGCCCACGTGGGTCTCAGGATCCCGCTGGCCCAGGCCAATGGGAGTGAACCTTTTCTTGTGAAATAAAAGCAGAGGTTTCTAAATCGTGTTGTGTTTTGTTTGTTTGTTTACAGAACTTTCCACCACTTTTTGGCTTAGAAACTCTATGGCCTTGCTCTTTGAGACCATCTTGAAACCGACCATTAATAAAAAATTTAAATT
>NW_006290493.1:0-269 GCF_000327345.1 Myotis davidii
CATAGACAGGATTGTGATGTCATAGAGAGTACTCTTAGTTCATAGACAGGTTTGTTACATAACAGAAAGAATTGTGACTTCATAGAGAGAACTATTACATCACAGACAGGATTGTTACTTCATAGATTGTATTGTGACTTCATAGAGAGGAATGTTACTTCATAGATAGGGTTATTACTTCAAAGACTGTATTGTTATATCACAGACAGTATTGTGATTTCATAGAGAGTATTTTGAGTTCATAGACAGGTTTGTTACATCACAGAAAG
>NW_006290494.1:0-648 GCF_000327345.1 Myotis davidii
GTCTGCCCCCTGGTGGTCAGTGCGCGACATAGCGACTGGTCGGGTGGGCGGAGAAAAAGTTAGCATATTAGGCTTCTATGTATACAGATGGAATAAGTGCTGTTGAGATCTGAATAATGGGTAGTAGCTTTCTTGCCAATTATAATATTGTTGATGGTAAGAAAAAAAATTAAGTTTTCATAAAAAGAAAACTGTTTTAACACTTTGTATTTTCTCAAGCAAAAAAAAAAAAGGATAAATGTAAAAAGTACATTTATTGTTGACATACCTGGATGAAAATAACTGTTTGTTACACTGTATTATAAAAAATTATCGTTTGCCTGGGAAAAAGTGGTTATGAACTTAAAAGTCTGAAAATTTCTATTTCTTAACATCTTTTTTACCCATTTGCTTTCTGATATCAGAGTTGTTTTTTGTTGTTATTTTTTAATGTTTTCATTAATTTTTTAGAGAGTGAGGAAGGGAGAGGGAGAGATAAACATAGATCGTTGCCTCCCATACACATTCTGCCTAGGGATTGAACCCGAAATGTGGGTATGTGCCCTGGCAGGGAATTGAACCGGAGACCTTCTGGTGGATAGGACAACGCTCAACCAACTAAACTGCACTGATCAGGGCTGAGAATTGTTGATCTTGGTTTTTTTTTTT
>NW_006290495.1:0-211 GCF_000327345.1 Myotis davidii
TGTCTAAAGTTTTACATATGTCTCCTTTTTCCATTATTGACCCCACCCCCCTGTCCCAACCTGGACAAGCCCCCACCGCCTCAGTGTCTGTGTCTATTCTTTATGCTAATATGCATGCATACAAGTCCTTTGGTTACTCTCTAACCCCCCCGGCCCCCGACCTCCCTTTACATTTGTCTCTGGACCTATTTGTGTTCATCAGTTTATGTTG
>NW_006290496.1:0-311 GCF_000327345.1 Myotis davidii
TTTTAGAGAGAATGGAAGGGAGGGGAAGAGAGAAAAAACAAAACAAAACAATGAGAGAGAGACACGTTGATTGCTTGCCTCCTGCATGCACCCTGACCAGTTGCCAGGGATCAAACCTGCAACCCAGGTATATGTGATTGACTAAGAATTGAACTTGTGGCATAGACTGATGCTCTAACCACTGAGCAATGCCAGCCAGGGCTGAACTCTATTTCCGGAGGCTTCTAAGAAGGTCTTTGGAAACAGAGGTCAATAGTCTGGTTTAACAGCAGACTGGGTTTAATTCCAAGAGCATTCATTCATCTATGTAC
>NW_006290497.1:0-225 GCF_000327345.1 Myotis davidii
ATCAACAAAAGAACAAGAAAGCCCATTGCATGGAAGAACATGTTTGCAAATGCTATTTCAGATAAGGTTTAATCTCCAATATTTACAGAGAAATCATATAACTGGTGCAGCCACTGTGGAAAACAGTATGGAGTTGCCTCAAAAAGTTAAAAATGGAACTCACATTTGACCCAGTAATCCCACCTCTAGGAGTATATCCCAGGAAACCAGAAACACCAATCAGAA
>NW_006290498.1:0-408 GCF_000327345.1 Myotis davidii
CTCAATTAGGCCTCCCTCCCTTATGGACCCTCCAAAACCAGCCAAGGAGGACGCACAATCAGGAATCGCTCCTTCATTGCTGATCCTCCATCCCACACCCGCCAATCTTCTCTAGGTCAGACCTCAGCCAGTCCTGCAAGGCTGCTGCCATCTGGATACTGCTTGGAGCTCCCAGACCTCTTGAGACTGACCATGGAAGACTGAAGCTGGCCATTCTCTGATGAGGCCCCACAGACTTACATCACCAGAACAAAGCCTCGGTTAATGATTTGGGTGGCAGATAACATCTAGGCCTCAATTGTATTTCAGTTCCAAGCCCAGAAAATCAGCAAAACCAAACAAGTGACACTGTGGCAGCCTCAGGAACAGCTTTTACCAAGTCACTCAACAGGACCGCTTTTGAGCCTT
>NW_006290499.1:0-440 GCF_000327345.1 Myotis davidii
TTGGCATGTAGCACCACTTGAGAAATATTGGTCGTAGTAAAGTGAATTTTGTGAAGAAATCTCTGACATTTTCAACCTTCAGCACTATTTGTCAATATTTTGTGGGCATTTTTCCTGTCTATTTTATTAACCAGGACATAGAAGTGAATACCAAAGTTATCAGATAGGGAGATTGGACGTCTATCCATTGGAGGCTGAGTGTCACCCACTTTAGTCAAGCTTCACTCCTCATCTCCTTCTTTCTCCAGTTCAAGCATCCAGTCTGGCACTCAACATAGTCTTCATCACTCTCCTGTCCACCCTCACCCACCTCTGCTACAAAAACAACAGTCCATATGATTAGTGAGCTTAATAAACCCCAAGTGCTAGAACATGAAAGTAATCAGTAAACAGTGACTGAAATGTGTAAGTCTTGATCTTTTCCCTCATCTGTGAGAGTC
>NW_006290500.1:0-258 GCF_000327345.1 Myotis davidii
GAGAGAGAGAGAGAGAGAGAGAGAGAATTCACAGTGCTTTCCATCTTCATACATTTCTGTTGAGAGTGGACAGAGCATAATTGACTTGAAGGTCATCGCTGCCTTCTAATAGTGGGTGGAAGACACGTCAGCCAGCTGAACAAATAGCAGTCACAGCCACTCAAGAAGGCATGCCATCCCCCGTGAAAACAAACTCAGACCCCGTGAGCTCTCCTTTTGTGAGTCTTGCATTCAAATTGGTCGTGTGTGAGCCAAGAT
>NW_006290501.1:0-303 GCF_000327345.1 Myotis davidii
TCAAATGCCTTTTCTGCATCAACTGATATGATTGTGATTTTTGTCTCTCAATTTGTTCATATGACGTATCACGTTTCTTGATTTGCAGATGTTATACCAGCCTTGAATCCCCGGAATAAATCCCACTTGGTCATGGTATATGATCTTTCTAATGTAATGTTGGATCCAGTTTGCTAGAATTTTGTGAGGATTTTAACATCTATGTTCATCAGGGATATTGGCCTGTAATTCTCTTTCTTTGTGGTGTCTTTAACTGGCTTTGGGATTAGTGTAATGCTGGCTTCATAGAATTAGCTTGGGAGT
>NW_006290502.1:0-296 GCF_000327345.1 Myotis davidii
GTGATCAATATATGCAAATATCATATTATTATGTTATACACCTGAAACATTATATTACATTTCAATTTTATCTTAACACATTGTATGCGGGAAACGTGTATACACGTTTTACGTATTTATACGTTCTACCAGTGTAGTAGAGCGCGGGACACGTATTAATACGTTTTTTATAGACTAGCGGTAGAATGCGGGTAACGTATAAATATGAAAACTAAAGTTATTGTAATTTTACTGAATGTTGACATTTGTGCAAAAATGGCCCCCGCCACCTGTTAGCGCGGGATAAAAACTACCCG
>NW_006290503.1:0-1224 GCF_000327345.1 Myotis davidii
ACAATACCATATATCAAACTATATTACAAAGCCGTTATAACTAAACAACCTGGTATTGGCACAAGAAAAAGAATATAGACCACAGGATCAGAACAGACTCCAGAAATTGACTCAAAACTTTATGGTCAATTAATATTTGACAAAGGAGGCAAGAACATCCAATGGAGTAAAAACAATCTCTTCAATGAATGGTGTTGGGAAAACTGGACAGACACATGCAAACAGATGAAACTAGACCACCAACTTAAACCTGCTCAAGTTGGATAAAAGACTTTAATGAAAGACACAAAACCATAAAAATATTAGAAGAAAATATTGACAGTAAATTTCAGTTATCTCAGCAGAATTTTTGTTGGTACATCTCTAGGGCAAAGGAAACTAAGGAGAAAATAAACAAACTGGACTACATCAAAATAAAAAACTTCTGCACAGCATAGAAACCATCAATATTAAAAGGGAACCCACTGTATGGTAGAACATATTTTCCAATGATACATCTAATAAGGGATTAATATCCAAAATATATAGAGTACTCATACAAATTAACAAATAAAAGACAATAATTCAATTAAAAAATGGGCAGAATACCTGCATAGACATTCCTCCAAAGAGGACATACAAGTGGCCAAGAGATATATGGAAAAATGCTCAAAGTCACTAATCATGAAAGAGATGCAAATTAAAACCACAATGAGCTATCACCTCACATGGCTATCATCAAAAAATCAACAAACAACAAGTTCTGATGAGGATGTGGAGGAAAGGGAACACTAGTTCACTGTTGGTGGGAATGTACCTGGTGTATTGGTGTAGCCACTATGGAAAACATGGAGTTTCCTTAAAAAGAAAAATTAAAAATGGAACTCCTATTTAACCCAGAGATTCCAGTTCTGGGAATATATCTTAAATACCCCAAAATACTAATCAGAAAGAATATATGTACCCCTATGTTCATAGCAGCATTGTTTACAATAGCTAAGATTTAAAAACAGTCCAAGTGCCCATTAATAGATAAATGGATGAAAAAAGCTGTGAGACATTTAAACAATGGAATACTATGCAGCTGTAAAAAATAAGGGCCTCTTACCTTTGGATCAGCATGGATGGAACTGGAAAATATTATTCTAAGTGAAATATGCCAATATGAGAAAGACAAATATCACATAATCTTACTTGTGGAATCTAATGAACAAAATGTATTGACCTTCCGGGAGCCGGTCCATC
>NW_006290504.1:0-364 GCF_000327345.1 Myotis davidii
ACTGTGTAAGTGTAATTAGCTGGCTTCTGTCAATATGTTGTGTATCTGTTTGTCTTAATTTCTTAATTTCAACGTCCGTAAGAGCTTGATTTGCCCTTCCTAGAGCTGTGCGCTATATAGTGGGGTTCTTAATGCTTCTGTATTCTCAGAATTCTTATCATTATGGTGTGAAGCACCCCAAGAATCAGTGTTGGTGGGCTGGAGATGAAGTCAGAGGAAATTTCCTGGAAGAATTTTGCATCGTCACTTTTGAAATCATCGAAAGCAAGTGGGGTGAAGAGAAAGAGACAAGTTTTTGTGATATTGGGATAGAAAATTTACTGAGATGCCCGATTTTGTGTTGCCTTAATATCTCTATATCTTA
>NW_006290505.1:0-333 GCF_000327345.1 Myotis davidii
GGTGGGACCCCCCCTAACGCCTCCGGTCAGCCAAGCCACAGGTGGTTTCCCATGTGCTCCACAGCCTTCATTTGTTTGTTTGTTTACTTACTTTTTCAATGTCATTTTTTTTTTAAATCCTCACTCCAGGATATTTTTTCATTGATTTTTAGAGAGAGTGGGAGAGGGAAAGACAGAGAGAAATATCGATGTGAGAGAAACACATCGATGAGTTGCCTTCTGCACAAGCCCTGAACAGGGCCTGGGCCAGGGAGGACCCTGCAAATAAGGTACATGCCCTTGTCCAGAATCGAACCCAGTACCCCTTGGTCCACAGGCTGATGCTCTATCCAC
>NW_006290506.1:0-229 GCF_000327345.1 Myotis davidii
AGAGCAGGGCGGATAGGGAGGTTGTGGCCCCCCATCATACACAGAGCTGCAAGGTGATCAGAGGATTTGGGTGCTGCCCACTGTCACACTGATCCCGGTGCAAGGAAACCTCATGGCTCTGCTGATCCCGGTGCTGGGAGGCATATTACCCTTTTACTATATAGGATAGAGGCCTGGTGAATGGGTGGAGCTGCCTTGAAGAGTATCCTGGATCAGGGTGGGGGTCCCC
>NW_006290507.1:0-405 GCF_000327345.1 Myotis davidii
CATGATAGACCGTGAATGTGATTATAATGACTATCAAAACTCCCTCCCTCCGGGGACAGCATAAAGCCAGAGGAACTCCACTCGGAGAATAAGTGGCATGGGCACCTCCTGGGTGCATGGCAAAGCACTGCAAGGGAAGGTCACAAAAATTTTTGACCACCTCTGGATTTCCCTGTGAGCACACCTGGTTTGCATAGAGGTTGGTATCCATACATAACTATTGGCTCTGCGTCTCCTCCCCAAAAGATACCAAGAGCCACTAATGGTGGGATTCCACAATCCCATGGGAGGAACCAGGTCCCTACTCCCCCAGTTGGTTAAAGCCCACCCTTAATAAAGAAAAAGGGAGGAAACTTTGGGAGCCATTAGAGGTATTGGCCTAGACAAAGCCATCTTAAGAACAAT
>NW_006290508.1:0-549 GCF_000327345.1 Myotis davidii
ACTGAGTAAATAAAGCATAGGCAAGAGGTCTTGATATTTTTAGGAAATTAATGTGTTTTTTAAAGAATAAAAATTTCATTTGTAGCTCAATATGTAAAATCTGTCACTACAAATAATTCATCTTCTCCCAATTTGAATCTTTCCTAAACTCATAGTTTACCAAATATAAGTTATTAGAAATGCAAATGGTGATAAGTACTATAAATAAGTGGTAACAAAACACCTCAAAGTTACATGAAAGAAAGATCCCTTGTGCTATTTGGTGCTTAGGGTGTTTTGTCTATTGTTTTTATTACTCATTGTTTAGAGAGGTGTTGGGATCCTGACAGGTGGGGAGGGAGGGGGAGGAAACTTTGAGGACCAGGTGATGAGGGGGTGGATCCTGGGCGAGGACAATGAAGGGATAGTGAGAAAGGATGGCCAGGAGAGCTGCTACCAACAGAGAGAGCACTTCCCTACTCCTGGTGTGGAGAGGGTTTTGTTGTTGAGGTGCCTCAGGGGAAGAGCTGACACTAGTTCCAGCACTGCCTGTGGTTTTCCAGAAGGGGA
>NW_006290509.1:0-539 GCF_000327345.1 Myotis davidii
ATCTAAACAATGTTAACTGCTTACTTTTTAGTGTTCACCTAAAAATTAAAGTTTCTAAGAGTTCAGTATTCTATTTAACCAATTACAAATAAATGTTAGTTTTGGTAACAGAGGGCATGATGCATGGAGATGCATTTTGAAGGAAAAAGTGAGTTCTAAAGCTGGTTATTTCTGAATGGGTAAGAAGGTTTGTGATAGTTATAGAAGGGTGTAAAGAGAAATCTTAAAAGTAAATTGTAGGTAATCTGAATAACAAATTTAGTTAGATAAATGGACCTAAAGTAAGCTAATGCAGAATTTATTTAGTCATTTTCTGTCTGTTAGAAGGGGGGGGGGGGAGGCTTTCCTGTTTTTGCCCAGGAAGCAAAAGTTCTCTAAATTACTGAAATACTTAATAGAGGCCCAGTGCACAAAATTCATCATGGTAGGGTCCCTAGACCTGGTTAGTTATCAGGGCTTATCAGATTCCCCACCTCCCCACTTCCTCTTTCTTTTGCTCCCTCAGCACCATGCCACCTTCCCAGGGTTTGAATTTTAAG
>NW_006290510.1:0-385 GCF_000327345.1 Myotis davidii
TAAGGAGCTGGGAAGAGAGCTGCACCAGGCCCCCGCTCATCACCCGCCTGCGGACTCAGAACCTCGGGACAGACAGCTGGGAATTTGCATTTCACCCCCCAGGTGATCATGATGGAGAATATAATTTTCAAACCCTGTACCCAGAGATCTCTGAGGGCTTTTCTAGTCCTTACATTGCTTCATTCTAAAGATTGTGAGTTCTCACATTGGCTCTGGGGGCTGGGGAACATATTCTTTTTTGAGAGCAATGCATGGGAAGGCCTGGAGAGATTGATGGGCCCAAGTGAGTCAGTGGTACATCTGCTCCAGCCTGTCCGGTACCCTGGGGCCAGATCTACCTCTGCCGGACCCCGTGAGTGCCCTGTCTCACCATTGCTCCTGGAAG
>NW_006290511.1:0-285 GCF_000327345.1 Myotis davidii
GCAACCTGGCTGGCAGTGGGGGGCAGTTAGGGGAGACCAAGCCAGTGGTGGGGGGCAGTTAGGGGCAATCAGGCTTGCACACAGAGGCAGTGAGGAGTGATTGGGCAGGCCGGCAGGTGAGTGATTATGAGCCAGTGGTCCAGGATTGTGAGAGGGATGTCTGACTGCTGGTCAGACAGCCGGACATCCCCTGAGGGGTCCCAGATTGGAGAGGGTGCAGGCTGGGCTGAGGCCCCCCCTCCCCCCCTCCGGGCCCCGGTGCATGAATTTTGTGCACTGGGCCTC
>NW_006290512.1:0-1084 GCF_000327345.1 Myotis davidii
TTCTGTGTAGGTTCTGTCTTCTAAGTTCTGTTGTTTAATTTCTTAAAACAAGCATTTTATTGGGTCATTTAGTTTAAGTTCCATTTAAAGTGGGACCAGTGATTATTATAAATCTGAATCCCCCTGATATGACTTAGATGTGATTATGTTTTAAATTCCCTTCCTATCTGGGATACGGATGCCAGTCCCATCTCCTGGAGACTTTGAGTTTAGCCACAGGCGATTGGATCCCAGGCCCTTGTGTTCGGTTTATCTGATCTGTGTGGATGATGCTAGCTCACTCATCTTTGCTCTAGCAATAAAACAGCTGACAGTTATTAAGACTTAGTGTGTTTCAACAATAAAGAATTATTAAAAAAATAAAAATAGCAGCAACAACAACCACCACCAAACAAAAAAGACTTAGTGTGTGTGCCAGGTGTTGTTCTAAGACAGCCTCTTCACCCTATTGCTTTGTGCTACTTCTCCTTCTGTGCCCGTGGATACTCCCCCCTCGGCACCTGCACCTTCCAGGAGTAGCACTCAGTGAGCATTTATTGCGACGGCAGAAGAACAAGCCAGTGCGTGGTGACCTGTAAACTGCTTTTACACCTCTCCTGTGGCTTTGGTTTCATCTTGCTTGATGCCGGCAGATTGGTTGAAGGGGCAGGAGATTTGGGGGGTGTGAGGGATGTCTTAGCCAGCTCCCCTCCCATGCCTCTTTTTGAGGAAGCAGGCTTCCCTTCCAAGACTAGAAACTTCGAATCAGTGCTTCTGAAACTTTACTATGTATATAGAGGGTGGGGCAAAAGTAGGTTTACACTGTTTGTATGGAAAGTGATATAATAATTAAAAAATAGTAATACAAGAATAAACTGTGACTTATGTACTTACAACTGTAAACCTACATTTTTTAAAAACAACTTAAAGGATTTAAAATATGGCTGGCCACTGGCACACCTAAGTCTGGACTCAGTGTTCTACAAAGGAGGTGCTTCTTGCCCTGAGGTGGGCTAAGAGTGAGGATGTGACAAACCAATGAACACGTCCCCAGAGCCCAAAGGTGTCAGTAGCCGGGCTCTCTCTTGCCAAGTCTCAGTTCCCA
>NW_006290512.1:2106-3544 GCF_000327345.1 Myotis davidii
AATGAGCTTCCAGCTCTTCCTTTTCTTCTTCCCACGATATCTGAGCCAAGGACTGCACAAAGGCCCTGGGAATATATTAGAGAACAGAGACATGCTTTTGCTTTCATGAAGGTAAAAATCTAGCAGGGCAAACAGACATTAAAGCAGTAAGACAAATTATTGAATTAAAGTTGTGACAAGTGTTGGGATGAAAAAGTACATCATGTAACATGGCAGGGAGAATGTGATCCATGCAGGATTCAGGGACGACCTCCCTGAGGAAGAGAGCCAGGCTGAGACTAAAGGACTAGGAAGAGTTAACCAGGCAGGAGTGGGGCCAGGAAAGAGAGCAGAGGCCCAGGCACACAGGAACGGTCCCTCGGAGCTGTGAGGTTGGACATACCCTGCACATTGCAGGCTCTGTAAATGCTGTAGTGTCCAAGCAGCATTAAACTGGAAAGTTTCTAATTGGCCCCTGTTCTCAACTAAATGAAATTCACAAAACAAAGTTCAGGTATACTGGGCCTCATGATTTGGGTGAGACCTATGAACAAACGATCACATAAACACCTAAAAAAACCCACTTTGGCCTCAATCTTCTAGATCCTCAAACTTCCAGGATCTTGGGGGCTTAGGTTTATTTTGATAATATGTCCAGGCTTCTGTAATAGGACACAATACCCTTAACAAAAATCAGAGACAATTCTGAATTATTGCTACCCAAAAGCACTCAGAACAATGAAGACTCCTTCTCATTCCATTTTATTAAATTCAAAAATTTCCACAAATAATGCTGCTAAGTGACTCCTGGAGAATGCTGATCCATGGCAGAAGTAGACATAAACACTTAAAGATGCTTCTCTGTTGATTCCGCAGAAGTAGATAAACACTTAAAGATGCTTCTCTGTTGATTCCCAAGGTTAGAGAACAGACCCAGAAACAGATGCAGCCCAGTGGGAGTTTAAATAAAAACTTTCCTCCCATGCATTCAATTCCTGCCCACAACCCTCTCTTGCTTACCAGCAACCTGCCAGTTCAAGTGTCAAATAGCCACAAAGGGCACATTTCAATATGTGTGCAACCCTATGCATTTGCACAGGAAAAGAAATTAGCAATCTGGGCTAAAATACTTCTGGTACATGCCTACATTGTAGTCCTATTGACAAAGGACCATTTATCCTATTGACCCTGTGAATACCCCTGTTACGTTGCTGGTGGTCAGTACCTACATAATAATACAATTAAAGTTTGGGTGTTATTGACATATTTATTATGCTCAAAAATTGAGTGTCACCTGTAAGCCAGCTCTGGGAACTGCACACCTCCAACCCCACTTCCCTCAGACCTCACACCAGGATGGAATCTCAAGGGAAAGGCCACAGACAGAACACAGCAGCGGTGATCCAAGTTGCATGCTTTTCCGGGGAAGGGAGGGGGAGTGGGAGGACGCAGGAAGGAG
>NW_006290512.1:4099-4503 GCF_000327345.1 Myotis davidii
ATTTCAAAAGCTTTTAAAGAAAAAACACACCACAAACACTGGTTCTGCTGTATATCAATAAGAATTATAGAAAACAAAAGTTGGAAGGTCTTATGGTCAATAAGTTTGGAGAAAACTGGGTTGAAAAAGTAAATAGGTTTCTTTAGTGTAGGACTTCTCAGAGCCTATAAAAAACCAGTGTGCACTGCGAGCATCTCATGGGGGGATAGGATGTATCTCTCCAGGGAAGCCTTTTCTCATCAGGTCCATGTACTCTGGAAAGATTGTGCTGTGCACTCCCTTCTTCTAAGTAAATGCTTGTGATGACTCAGTCTGGGCTTCTTGTGGGCCTGAGTCACTGTCATGGGCTCTGATGGGGATGAACAGAAAATGCCTCCCCTCCGCTGGCCACCCTTGGCACAATG
>NW_006290513.1:0-208 GCF_000327345.1 Myotis davidii
ATAATCCTATTACCAGAGTGACTATAGAATGGTCGTGATTTCTCATAGGAAACTTTAACCTCTGTCATGATAGCAGAATTTTTAATCCTCAGTCACCTATCATGTTTGCTTATGTTTTACTTTTTTCATTTCAACATGATATTTCTTGTTATCTCTGTTTTTTAATAGGGTAAACTTTTTGTAGTGTATATATGATGTGTAAGACTTT
>NW_006290514.1:0-313 GCF_000327345.1 Myotis davidii
CTGAAAAATCAGCTGATGGTCTTATGAAGGATTTCGTGTACATAACTAGCCGCTTTTTCTCTTGCTGCCATTAAGAATCTATAACTTGCCCTGACCAGTTTGGCTCAGTGGAATCAGAGTCGGCCTGTGGACTTAAGGATCCCAGGTTTGATTCCAGTCAAGGGTATGTACCTTGGTTGTGGACACAGACCCAGTGGGGACTGTGCAGGAGGCAGTTGATCAATGTTTCTCTCTCATCGATGTTTCTAAATCTCTACCCTTAACCCTTCCTCTCTGTAAAAAAAAAATCAGTAAAGTATATTTTTAAAAAAAG
>NW_006290515.1:0-261 GCF_000327345.1 Myotis davidii
CCATCAGGGACATGGTGACAGGAAGGGCACAGAGGAGAAGTGGACCAGATCTGACACTCAGGCACTCCTGCTTTTTTCCTGTAGAGAATCTAATTAGAGACACAAAGAAGGAAGCAGGAAGGGCCCAGGGACACT
Source organism: Myotis davidii (assembly GCF_000327345.1). Lineage (NCBI taxonomy): Eukaryota > Metazoa > Chordata > Mammalia > Chiroptera > Vespertilionidae > Myotis > Myotis davidii. Next base: position 136 of record NW_006290515.1, read on the forward strand.
AGGAGGGAAGAAAGCATTGATCCCAATAGGAAGCCTGCACATCCCTCAAGGGACAGCCTCTGAGCTGGGACTTGGGTTTGCTGTTCCTGAGCCCCCCCTGGTGTCCTGGACGCTCCCTGCAGCCCA
>NW_006290516.1:0-228 GCF_000327345.1 Myotis davidii
CCTTTCTCTCTGAAATCAATAAAATATATTTTGTGAAAATAAAGTAAAATGAACCACATTTATTTTCCTCACCCTCTAAGACTCTAGTAAATTTAAATGTTATATTAATGGTCTGTTTCAAGATGGTCTCAAAGAGCAAGGACATAGAGTTTCTAAGCCAAAAAGTGGCGCAAAGTTCTGTAAAAAAAACCCAAAACAACACCATTTAGAAACCTCTGCTTTTATTTC
>NW_006290517.1:0-219 GCF_000327345.1 Myotis davidii
CTTCCGCTCCCACGACCTCCCCCATGGTCGGTCACCACCTGGCCACACCCTTCTGCCCACCGCCAGCCACGCAGCCCTCTGGACACTCAGACCCGCCTCAGGGAGGCCAGGCCCTACGCTGAAGTGGAGGGATTCCAGAGCCCAGCGGCCAGACTCCTCCCACACTGCCTGGAGAGGTAGGCAGCACGCCTTTCAGAGACCACCCATGGCTTTGTGTGT
>NW_006290518.1:0-532 GCF_000327345.1 Myotis davidii
ACTACATCAAAATAAAAAGCTTCTGCACAGGGAACCCACTATATTGGAGTACATATTTGGCAATGATACATCAAATAAAGGGTTAATATCCAAAATGTACAAAAAACCCCAAAACACCTCATACAACTTAACAGAAGAAAGACAAACAATCCAATTAAAAAATGGGCAAAGACCTAAATAGATACTTTTCCAAAGTGAACATACAGATGACCAAGAGACATATGGAAAAATGCTGTCACTGCTCATCAAAAAGATACAAATTAAAACAACAATGAGATATCACCTTACATCTGTCAGAATGGCTTTCATCAATAAATCAACAAATATCAAGGGCTGGTGAGGATGTAGAGAAAAGGGAAGCCTAGTTCACTGCCGATGGGAATGCAAACTGTTGTAGCCACTATGGAATTTACTCAAAAAATTAAAAATGGAACTACTGTTTGACCCAGTAATCCCACTTCTAGGAATATATTATTTCTAGGATTCTATCCCAAGAATGCTGAAATACCAATCAGAAAGAATGTATGTAGCA
>NW_006290519.1:0-851 GCF_000327345.1 Myotis davidii
CAACATAAATAAAATGTGAATTTTGTTTTTAAAAATGGGCAAAATATTTTAAGAATTCTACAAAAAAAATGCAAAAGGCCATTAAAGCATAAAACAATGCTTAACAAGTTAGTCATGGGGAAATGCAAATTAAATCACAATGAGACTTTTTCTTCACACCTTCTAGGATAGCTAAAACAAAATCCTGGCAATGCCCAGTGTTGCAGAAAATGTGGGACAACTGAAACTTGCATACTATTTAGGTGGAATACAACATGATATTGGCATTATCTTATAATCCTAAATATACACTTAACATCTGACTCAGCGGTTCTTCTTCTAAATAAATGAAGGCATATATCCATACACAGACTTGTACATAAATGTTCATAGCAGACTTATCACAATAGCTGTCATTTAGAAACAACCAATGTCTGACACCTCGTAACTAGAGAAACAAATTGTAATACATTCATACATAGAATACTGCATAGCAATAAAAGTACTGCACACAACATAGATAATCTCAGAAATATTACATTGAGAGAGAAAAGGCCAGATCCAGAAGAGTACATACTATAGGATTACATTCATATGAAATTCTAGAAAAACACACACAATCCAATCTATGGTGATACAGACCAATGGCTACCTATGCTAGGAGCACAGGGTGAGGATTCACTGGGAAGAAACACAAGGGCAAGGCTATCTTTTATGGTGATGAAAATGTCCTATATCTTGATTGTAGTGGTGGATCCACATGTGTATACATTTTTCAGAACCCATCCCCTGCACAGTTACAGTGCATCCACTTAATTACATATAAGTTATACTTTAACAACTTTGATTAAAGGACTAAATTAAAATTAAAA
>NW_006290520.1:0-540 GCF_000327345.1 Myotis davidii
GCCCATAAAATACATAATCTGGCTCACATTCACTATAAATGTGTGCAGCGTAGTGTAGATTCCTTAAGTCAGTGTGTGTGCTTGCACACATGCGCCTGCCCTGCTTTAGTACAGGCAGCCCTCGGGTTATGTCACCATCTCCCATTTATTTATTAAAAAAAAAAAGTTCCGTCATTTCGACATATGTACATATGTGCTTTATGTTTTGTGTTATTTATTTATCACAAGGTCAGGAATTGTTATCTTTCTTTTAATTTTTGTTTACTGTCTCACTTCATTACTGCTGTGTGTGTGCTCCATGTGAGTGACAGGTGCTTATGTAGGTGGGTTCAGACTTACAGCGAAAATCACATTATGTTGCGCCGTAGGAATGCATTTCTGACGTAACATACTGTAATGGCTGAGAGGGATTCTGGGCCACTCTGAGGCTTGGGGTCCCCATGGCCTAGGCACTCTCCAGGCGTGTGGGTACAGCAATGAGAATCCCGAACTCCTAGTGCGAGTCCGGTTTACTTGATTATCCACCCAGGCGATGTCTAC
>NW_006290521.1:0-723 GCF_000327345.1 Myotis davidii
TATTTCTGGTGATGTGTATGGATTATCATATACCCAGAGGTGTGCCTGGAAAGCAGTATGCATGAACTAAAATGTGGATATAAACTTAATTTTCTAATGAAAAATTTCACAATTAAGGAATATGCGGTGTGAGTTTTATGAAGCATTCTGCATGTATATCTATCTATTTATATTGATATCTATATTGAACTACATATATAAGAGATGTGAAAAGATAATTTTTGAATAGATTAACCATTCACTGTTCTCATGTCACTGTTTCTGTTTCATTGTTCACAAAGCTCAATGCTCATTATTTAACTGTTTAAGATTATCATCATCTCTCATGAACATTTCCGGTAAATGCATTTTTCACATTTTTAGCAGTATGGTATAGTGAACATAATGTGATTGGTGTTTAGTTCATAATTTGTTGGTTAAAACTGGGTTAAGATTTTATACTGTGATTGATTTGTTGTTTGCAAATCTGAATATGGGATAAATTTTGTGTGATGTGGATGGTATGTGTGCTTTGTATCTGTATGTTAGTTAAGCACATATATGTGTGTACATTACTTTTCCTGTACTGATGGATTTTTGTGTGTGTTTTATATATCATGTTGTTTAGATATGGACTGTTATTACTGAGAATATTATCTTTGAGGCTAGTGGAATTTGTGTACTTGCAGAAATGTGAGGAAATAATTAAAAAATTTGAGGATGTGAAAACCAAGTTGCATAAGA
>NW_006290522.1:0-306 GCF_000327345.1 Myotis davidii
ATTTATTTTTAGTGTGAAACTGAAATATTTTGCTCCTAATTTTTTTTCTTTTTCTATTTCATCTTCCTTCGTAGAGAAGAACAGAAGGAAAGTGAAAATCCTATTTCAGGAGGAAGAGCAACCAGATAGCTCAGTGGTTGAGCATCGACCTAGGAACCAGAAGGTCCCGGGTTCGAATCCCACTCAAGGGCACAGGCCCGGGTTGCGGGCTCGATCCCCAGTCGGGGGCGTGCAGGAGGCGGCCGGTCCATGATTCTCTCCCCCTCATAGATATTTCTCTCTCTCTTCCTCTCCCCTCCTCTCTGA
>NW_006290523.1:0-496 GCF_000327345.1 Myotis davidii
CACTGGGCACAGCCTAGGACCCACCACAGGACGTCCTCCCCACCCACAGTCCAGCAGACGGGTGGTCTGAGGCCAATCTTTGCTCCTGGCCAGCTCTGGGGGTGCTCCCTGTGTGTCTGGCAACAATCCCCCACATAAGCTCACGTGGACCTCTCCCACCCTTCCCTCTCCCACACCTCCCACCTTCTCACCCTTGGACTCTGCCACTTTGGGCTCCAGGTGCTCCAGGCCAGTCTGTTTGTCATGGGCCCCATACTCCAGGTCACTGGAGAAAACTTTGAGTGGCTGGTTGAACCTGGGCTGCTTTGAGGTTGGAGGTCTACGGAACCTGGGCAGCTTCGGGGTTGGAGGCCTAGGGAACCTGGGCGGCTTCGGTGGAGGAGTCCCACTATGTTCATCCACGGGCCTTGGATCCCCAGACACCCAGGTGGCCACCCGCACTTCAGGCCTTCCCTGGCCCTCAGTGGTCACCGGGCCCTCACTGCTGCCCTCGGCA
>NW_006290523.1:10092-10794 GCF_000327345.1 Myotis davidii
ACTGTCAGTGCAGAGCTCCACCCAGGTCAAGGTGCTGCATCTGGTGGTGGAGGAAGACCCCTGGCCCCTTGACTGGACGGTGGGCCACACCAACGAGAGCCAGGAGAGTCCTGAAAAGAGTGTGGCCACCGGGGGGCCTGGGGACCCAGGGCCCTTGGGTGGATCAAGGAGGATTCCTCCACCGAAGCCACACAGGCTGCACAAACCTCTAACCTCGAAGCCAATCAATCTCCAAACCAGGATGGCAATACTCAACACCAGGAGGGGAGAACTGGAGCCCATTGAAGCAGAGCCCAAGGGTGAGGAGGTGGGGTTGGGGGGTTGGAAAGAAATGGGCTGGGGAGTGCAGGCGAGTTTCTGGGGAGGGATTGTTCCAGAGAGCCTGGCCAGTAGCAAAGACGAGCCTCAGACCACATGTCTGTTGGACTGCGGGTGGGGAGCACATCCTGTGGTGGGTCCTGAAATGTGCCCAGTGTTCTGTCTTTGGGCGACAGATGGAAAGACAGGCACGTGGGTGATCTTCTCTCCTCTCCCCACTCCAGCACCTGCCCAGCAGGTGGATGTGGCTCCTACTTTACCACCTGAGCCTCACCCTAAAGAGCAGGATGCTGATCCGGAGGTGTGTCGTCCTCCTGAGCTTTCACCACCTCCAGCAGCCGCTCCAGATACAGCTGTAGAGCCAGGGCCGGACCCAGAAGACCC
>NW_006290523.1:12085-13195 GCF_000327345.1 Myotis davidii
TCGCTGATGATGGGGGAACAGTAGAAAGTTCAGAGGAGTACATTTTCGTGGCCATGAGTCTTCTCACCGATTTGCACATGAGCCACAAATTCTGGGAAAGTGTTTTCAAGACAGGATATGGCAGAGAAGCGGTATCCAAATATATTAAGAAACAACAACAACTCTTAACCCTCAAAAATTAGGAAATAAAAAAAAAACAATCTTAAAATGGGCATAAGACCTGGACAGTCACCTCACCACAGAAGATACACAGATGGTAAAGGATGCATGATGGCTTGGAGTAGGTGGAAGGTACACTCATCTCCTCCCAGGACCAAAGGTGAATGACAGCTAAATGATAGAACAAGCAACCTGAACAAGCAAAGGAAGACTAGTTGGACATAAGCCTTATAACCAAGGGTTAGAGACAAAGCCAAACCCAGGGTGGTAGGCAAGAGACCTGAAAGGGCTGGCCCCACACCCTTGTGTGGCAGTAGAGAAAGGCTCGGTGCTTGGTTGTGTTCCTTGTCTCCGGAGGTGCAGGGCATTTCCCATCATGGCGTGGCTTCAGGAATATTTCAGCTGCAAAGGTAGCCCCTGAGGAATGACGTGTCTCAATACCTCACTGGGCTCCTCATTCCAGAGCACCAGACCTGGGAAGAGGCAGCGGCACAACTACTGCCTGTAAAAATCAGTGGGGATTTCATCCACCAGGGAGGTACTGGAGGTCTAGTGAAAAATCAGGTGTCCTCTTAAAGGGCCAGCACACAAAATCCCTTTTGAAGGTGACACTCATATTAGGCCCCAGCAGAGAGATTGAGGCTGAGAGCAGACACCTGGCAGCTTCTGCTTCACCAGCAAGGTAAATTCTGCCAGGAGAGAGTCCTCCAGGTGGAAGTGTCTGTAGGAAGCCTTCTTTGGAGTCATGCGTGAAGGGCTGTCTTCCCGTCCCCAGTCACTGTCTTCTCTTCACCGTCAGATCCTTTGCCTTTAGAGCTTGCAGACCTGCTCCAAGGGGTTCATAATGTGTGCTCCACACAGAGAGGTGCAGCTGCCTGCGTCATCCAACTTCTGTCTCCAAAGTCATGTTACCTTCCTCCTGCAGCTCCCACAGGCTCCTGGCTGGCGGCG
>NW_006290523.1:14369-18477 GCF_000327345.1 Myotis davidii
ACACGCACACAAAAATAAACTCAAAATGGCTAAAGGACTTAAATGTAAAATGGGAAACCATAAAAATACTAGAGCAGTGGTCGGCAAACTCATTAGTCAACAGAACCAAATATCCACATTACAATGATTGAAATTTCTTTTGAGAACCAAATTTTTTAAACTTAAACTATATAGGTAGGTACATTGTTATTAACTTTATTAATAATTTTGGATTATTATAATAATAATAATAGTACTTATTATACTAAGTACTCTATATTGAGTACTTAGTATTAACAATATAGAGTACTTAGTATTAACAACATGAGTTCAATACACTAATATATTTATGGAATGCTTATTATGTGTCTAAGGCTAGAGATAACATGACATCCTTCTGGAACTTACATTCTAGTGAGGAAGATCAACTTTAAATAAATAAATATTCACATCAAATAATTGCAGTTGTCATAATTGCTAAGGAAGGAAATAAACAGTAAGCGAGAGAAGTTATTGAGCGAGGTTAGGCATTTAAACCCCTCTAAGCAGATAAGTTTCATTTTATAATAATAAAGCCACCAACACAAAGTAATTACAATTCTTAAATTGATGACAAAAATACCTGTAGGATTTGTAGTTGGTTGGAAAAATACAGGTAACTTTATACTTCCAGTAGGTACTTTTGTTACCCGCGCGATTTGCGAACCCGACTAGCACTAACCACTGCACAACGAGACTGCTGACTGACTGGCTCACTCAGCTCGTGCGTGAATCACACGCGCCTCCCCCACGTATCCCGCAGCCCGCCCACACCCCCCACTTCCGAACCACGTCTTCAAAATAGACTCGCCCAGGCTGAAAACCGATTTCCGTGCATGGGCCACGAAGTTTCAATTGCACTGTACATGCACGCCCGCACGTGGTATTTTGTGGAAGAGCCACACTCAACGGGCCAAAGAGCCGCATGTGGAGCCACAGTTTGCAGACCACTGCCCTAGGGCACTGCTAAAAACAGTGTAGCAATCAGCTAACAATTACTGGAGCTGAATCTGGTGTGTGGTCAGGGGAAGAATCAGTCAAAGAAAATCTACCAAAACTGAGTTCCTCCTGGGGTACCTGCCGGCAAGCCCAAGGCTCCGCTACCTGAGTAGCAAGCTCAGAGGTTGCACACTGTGGAGAGGAAATAGACAGCACTACATTAATCCAGCATGACACTAAAGAAAGAAATACGAGAGTGACAACAAGTTCCAGATGAAGAGACAACAGCCAGAGGAGGTTACTTTTTGATTTAAATTAAAAAAAGAAGTGTTATAACTTTGGTACTGGGAAACTCCCTTACCTACACACACACACACTCACACACACAGTGAAGATTTCTGGTTTCATCAGGATGATTGGAAGCTGGACCCTCTCCCAGCAGCTGGTTAAGTAAGCAACTGAACCCCCTCCAGGGAGAAACTGGGAAATGGTTGGATTGTTTGTTTGTTTGTTTGCCTGAGCTTGGTAAATGGCTGGCTAATGAGCTCAACACAGCTTCTTTCTTTGCCAAAGCGATGGAATGCACCCCCTATTGGCTATAGCTTGGAAATCTGGGGCCAATAGCAATATTGGCTCACTAATTTTCCAAATGTACCACACTAACTAACTATCAGGGGAAACAGGCTGAGAGGTATATGAAAACTCTTGATACCATTTGGGAAAGTTTTTAGTCAGTCTAAAGCCATTTTAAAATGTTTAAGTTACTTTAAGGGGACGTAAAAAGCACAGTGTTGGACAGAAAGGTGTTGGTCACCGAGTAATGTGTTTGTGTGTTGATTTAATATAGCAGAAATGGATTATGTCCATATGCAAGTGTTACTCAAGTTTGAGTCATATTAACATGACAATATTTTTGTTTATTTTTTAAATATATTTTATTGATTTTTTACAGAGAGGAATAGAGAGTTAGAAACATTGATGAGAGAGAAGCATGGATCTGCTGCCTTATGCACACCCCCTACTGGGGATGTGCCTGCAACCAAGGTACCGGAATCAAACATGGGACCCTTCAGTCCCCAGGCCGATGCTCTATCCAGTGAGCCAAACTGGATAGGGCTATTTTCGGTGTTTTATCTTTTTAATTGACTTATATTAGGAGGGAATGCCAACATGTATCAGTGTTGGGAGGTAAAAGATAATGCCTGAGGAGAATATTTTAAGGACACACTTATTTTTCTTTATGATTTAATGAAAGAAGCAAGACTTGGGCCCACCTGAGACCTACTTAATAAGAAAGTTCATCGTACCCTGATCCCCAGATAATCTGTGCATGTTGAAGTTTGACAGCTGAGTGGCTGCTGATCCCCTTTTAAATCTGCTTTACTAGTCCTTCACTTGAGATAGTCCTTGCTTTCCCCTACCAGGGAGGTCTGCCCCTGCACCAAAAAAAAGTGGGATTAATATAAAAATGGCCAAATCTAAGAACTGTCAGCTGCTAACTTTTATACTCCTTAACCAATCAGCTTAATCTTAGTCCTCTCTGCTTTCTAAATGGATGCTAATGGCCAAACCGATTTGGCTCAGTGGATAGAGTGTCGGCCTGCGGGCTGAAGAGTCCCAGGTTCAATTCCGGTCAAGGGCATGTACCTTGGTTGCAGGCACATCCCTAGTGGGGGGTGTGCAGGAGGCAGCTGATGGATCTTTCTCTCTCATCGATGTTTCTAACTCTCTATCCCTCTCCCTTCCTCTCTGTAAAAACCAATAAAATATATTTTAAAAAATAAATAAATGGATGCTAATGGGACTGTTCTTGGTGTGCTGCCCTCCATATGCCAACAGATTGCCAGTAGAAGTAGGCATCTTGGGGTGCTGTGGGAATAAGGAATTCCTGAGGCCCCCACGGGAGGATAAGGTATTGTAGAAAGCTTTATTTCTATGGAAGCAAACCTCTGGGTTGCCAAGGCCCCATCTCCCTCTCTCCCATCTCGGAAAAAGTCCCACTTTGTCTTCAGTAGGAGTAGGATCAAAGCCATGGCCTACAGTCTCCGCTCCGTATTTGCACGGCCCAGTCCAGCAGCTGGCTAGGTTAGCTTGTGTTCTCAGCAGCAGGCCACATGGTGATGGCCACCTGACGATGGAGGGAACTCAGGAGAGTCTAAGGAAGCAGGAGCAAAGCCAGAGGAACATAGAAAATTCCTTTGTCTGGGGATTATGTATTCCCAAATCAAATAGACATAGGTGGTAAATGTCAATGAATAAAACATATCTGGATATATTCAGCTTAAGAAAATTATTACAACTTTAACAAAATACAGCTGAACACAATGAACTCCAGCACATGCTGCATGAGCTTCGGACCTTTTCTTCTCATCCACTAAGCCACCCAACATTCTGGATAACAATTCAAATGCAAGAAGAGTTCTACTGATGCTGTGGTTCCTAACCAGTGTGGAACCCTCTGCTCTGACTTTATTCTTTGCTAACTCATATTAATAACTAGCTAATTACCACAGTAACAGAACCATCAATATTTTTAAAGACTCATCCTGATTAAGGAGCACATCAGTAGATGGTCAGAACCTTCAGTTAACTGCAATGTTAGCAGAATCTGCAAGTCCCAGTGCCTACGGAGTCAGCAAGAAAGGGAAAAGGGGGGAGGGGAAGGGAGACAAATAGACGTAGGTGGTAAATGTCAATGAATAAAACACATCTGGATATATTCAGCTTACGAAAATTATTACAACTTTAACAAAATACAGCTGAACACATTGAACTCCAGCACATGCAGCATGAGTTTCGGACCTTTTCTTCTCATCCACTAAGCCATCCAACATTCTGGATAACAATTCAAATGCAAGAAGAGTTCTACTGATGCTGTGGTTCCTAACCAGTGTGGAACCCTCTGCTCTGACTTTATTCTTTGCTAACAACTACTATTTTGCCCCTCAGGGTGGTAGGGTTTTAATCTTTTGTCAAACATTCACACTTCATCCTTGAATGGGGATGAGATTTAAATTCCCCGTGGGGTTTTTGCTTCATTAGGAATAGCACTCCCATATTACAGTATATATTTTATCATTATGAGTCTGGCCTTTCATTTTTAGAAATTCACCAATTAACCTACACATTATCTAGTTTCCAACTATAACTT
>NW_006290523.1:19877-20792 GCF_000327345.1 Myotis davidii
TCTTTTGCAAGTCTAGAGTTTTCTAACTTTAAGACTAATTGTATTTGTGCATAAATGTACCATAGAAGTTGAATGCTGATATTCTATAATGGGTGATTTATTTAAGTATTTTTGTTTTGGTTTAGAGTTATAAATGATATCTCTTCTCCAAAAATAAATTCAGAGGAGGTAGGATTGCAGCATTGTAAGGCCATGGATATTGAACTCAAATAAACAGTTCATGTCTACATTTGGCCATTTATTAACTATGCAAACCCGAGGCATAAATGGGAAATCTTGCTAAGTTTCCTCATCTGTACAATGGGAGAATAATTAAATCTACTTCACGGGGCTATGATTCAATGTAGTAAAGCATATTAGTTATTTAGCACAATGACTGAACCATATGGAATATCAGAACTTAAAGAATACCAGTTGTCAGTAGTAGTAGTAGTAGTAGTAGTAGTAGTAGTAGTAATAGTAATACTATAAATCATTCTGTACTAAGAAAACATTTCCCTGGAGATACCCGATTCTTTAGTTTTGTTACCATTCGATTTTTTCCACCTAAATCCTAATCCAAATTTTGAAATTTTACTGATTCAATGTAGTAAAGCATATTAGTTATTTAGCACAATGACTGAACCATATGGAATATCAGAACTTAAAGAATATCAGTTGTCATTATTATTATTAGTAGTAGTAATACTATAAATCATTCTGTATTAAGAAAACACTTCCCTGGAGATACCCGATTCTTTAGTTTTGCTACCATTCAACTTTTTCCCCCCTAAATCCTAATCCAAATTTTGAAATTTTACTTGGATAGTTGAGATTTTCATTTTTTATTATATCAGAATTTCATTGGAGATTTTCAGGTATTCTAGAAAAATCATGATTCATAAAGACAGCTAAATGATAGATAATTTTAACAAA
>NW_006290523.1:20899-62445 GCF_000327345.1 Myotis davidii
GTTTTACTTAAATCTTCATGTGGTGCCTGGTGGAGAGTACGCTGGGGTGCTCATAGGAAAGTTCTCAGCCAGTAGGGGTTATAGTACTTTTTAGAGGAGTGATAATTTAACTAACTTTTACAGAGTTTCAACTACGTGCAAAGCACTGTCCTAAGACTTTGGAATTAAAAGGTAGTGAAGGTTTAGCCCCAGTATACAAGCAATTTATAATCAAATATGAGACTCTCTGTATGTAAGCAGCACTGTCCCTGCTCTATGTCACTTATATGTAGCATTTCATATCTAAACCAGGAGGGGATTGGTGAAGAGAAGGTAGCAAGGGACACTCAGGGAAGTTTCTCAGATACTCATATTTTTCTTAATGAATTTGATGCAATTGATACATTTGGGAGCTCTGTGGTATAGAACCATCTTGCAGCAAACCAAGTCTTTCAAATGGCGCTGAGTGAGATGAGTGAACATGTTCCCCTTACTCTCCTGCTATTTACACCCCTATATGCCAGTCAGAAAGTGGCCTAAATAGCGGGTGAAATAATGCCTCACGGTTCAGGCTCATAGGCCCCCATGTTTCACAAATGTATAGAATATATCTCAGTGGCGTTAGACACACTGTGACAGACTCTAGAACTCCCTGTCAGCCTGGAAAAAGTACTTTCCCTTTTATGAAGAATTAGTTTGTTTTGGGGGGAATCATGTAATTGCTGGGAGAATAAACAATCTTTGAAGTAAAGGAACAGGCCCCCTTCCTTTCTCCTCATTTTGCCTCCTAATCATAATAGTCACCTAGTTGGCCAGCCAGAGTGGTTTTTTCTTTGCCATATTTATTTTTTAATCATTTGACATGACAAAAAAAATTGTCACTGGTAATAGAATACCGAGACAGGATAATGGTTTGCCACTTTGAAAGGAAATGACTATAGTGCTTTCCCGGTGGGAGATCAGAGTCCTGTCAAAACATTCTATTCTGTAGGATTAATCTCTTAAATATGTTAGAATACTTCCATTTATAGAACTCCCTTGTGACTTACGAGCAGAAATATTCAGGTACTGACAAATGGATTGATAAAATCTTTCATTGGCTTAATGATTGAAAGAGAGCAAGCCAAGCTAAGTCCTTTTTGCGGAGTAATTCAGGCATACATTGGGTTTAAGGAAGACGGCCATTCCTCCCTTGGATTTCCTTTGTATCCTATGATTCTGAATTAATTTTTAAAAGGTCAATGAGTGATTTCTTTTTGAAATGTGAATATTTATTTTTATAAATATTGGATGGGACTGTGTTTATGATATGCTAGGACATCAGCATCTAGACCAGTGGTTCTCAACCTTCCTAATGCCAAGACCCTTTAATACAGCTCCTCATGTTGTGGTGACCCCCAATTTCATTGTTACAAATTGAACATAATTAAAGCATAGTGATTAATCACAATAACAATATGTAATTATATATGTGTTTTCCGATGGTCTTAGGTGACCCCTGTGAAACGGTCCTTCGACTCCCAAAGCGGTCGCGACCCACAGGTTGAGAACTGCTGATCTAGAGACATATTGCTCTCCACTGTTTGGAAGTCACCGCATCAGGCGGTGAGGAAGACAACGCACTTCATAATTCATGTGGCATCTAGAAATTTCCCAAGTACTTCTTGAGTAACCAACTTTTATTGCAATTAACATAAGTAATGCTCCTTTTCTCAAGAGATATTTCTCATAAACAATGTAGCACACAATTATATTAATATTTTTCATTTAAAATTGTGGTCTGTGCAACTGTATTGGCTAACGTTCATGATAAGCTTGTGAAAATTATTGTAGACAAATAAAAATATTAGTAAAGAGACCAGGAGGATGGTAATTTTAAATCTTTAGATTTTATAAAAAGTGGAAGAGACTTTTACTCCCATCCATCATGAATAAATTGGTAAAAGAATTGCCCTCCATTGAAAACAACTAAAATATTTAAAAATATATAGGAAATATATTTAGATATGGAACAACAGGCAAAGAATGGAAGCAATTATTACAGTGGCTTTCTAATTGGGGGCATTATCAGAAATATGCCACAGAGAGAGGAAAAGCTGCAGAACTCAATTGCTTGGCTGAGTTTAGGAGACTGAGATCAAACTTTAGCAAAGCTGGGACACTTAGCTGATTATTGGAGAAGAGATCCCTATGCAAAATAAGAGCTTTAGAAATCGGCACATGGGACTATGGCTGCTAAACTGCACAGTCATAGGTGAAACTCTGGAAGACAAAGCAAAGAGCAGTCAGAGTGCTGTAAGATGAAAATACTCAAGAATTCGCAATGTTAGGAAACATCCAAGTTCTGTTCAGTCAGAGTAGACAGGCTTTGTTGAAACCTGGGAGGTTCAGTAGAGGAGTCAGAGGCTCATATTTTCTGAGAGGATTAAACTGGCCCTTAGACTAAAACAAACAAACAAACAAACAAAAACAAAACAAACAGAAAAAACACCAACCCTAACAAAGCTTAAATATTAACCTCAAAGAGATCAAGCTGTTCTACAATGAACTGTCTTCCAAATAACTATTGCTTTTTAAAGACAACACGGTCCAGCTAGACAATAATGTATTATTCACAATATGCAGCATATGCAAATAGAAGGAAACTTTCTTAACCTAGCAAAAGAAACATTAAAAAATATATATTTCACCTTGTATTTAATGATGAAAAAGTAAATACTCCTTAAAAACAGTGAATTCGACAAGATGTCTGCTCTCACATCTTATACTCAATAATTTCTTGGATGTTTCAGATATTTTTAAAAGGCAAAATAAATCAATAATATAGGGATTAGAAAATAACAAGTAACTTGTTTTATTTGCAGATGGCATGGTCCTTTATGTAGGACAGCCTAAGGGAACAACAACAAAAAATATTTCTAAAAAAATATGCTTTTATTGATTTCAGAGAGAAGAAGGGAGAGGGAGAGAGAGAGAGAAACATCAAAGATGGGAAAGAATCATTGATTGCCTGCCCCCTGCTCACTCCTTACTGGAGATCCATCCCACAGTCCAGGCATGTGTATGTCATGACCAGGAATTGAACCTTCAACCTCCTAGTTCATAGGTCAACACTCAACCACTGAACCACACCAGCCAGGCTACAGAAAAACTATTATAGAAAATAAAGGAATTTAGTAAGTATTAGAGAAGATGTAGATAAACTGGAACCTTAATACATTGCTGATGAATATGTAAAATGAATCAGGCACTTTGGAAAATAGTTTAGTAGTTTATTAAAATGTTAACTGTATACTTAACATGAAACACAGATATTCCACAACTAGGTAGGTATCAATCTAGGACGTATGTCCACACAAAGGCTTTGTGTAAATGATGGTTATAATGATCCTATATAATAAAGATGTAATATGCAAATGGTTGTTATGCCGTGAAGCATAACGACTGACCTTGTCACGACTGGATCAGCAGGAGCGTGGGCAGCAAGCTATAGGCAGGCAGTGGAGAGGGAAGGAGGGGGCAGGGCAGCAAGCAAGTGGGAGGCGGAGAGCTATATGAGGGGGCAGGAAAGCAAGCTATGAGGGAGGGCCAGGGGGAGCTACAGGAGGCAGGGCAGCAGGCGGAGAGCTACAGGAGGGCGGCAGCGAGCTACCAGAGCACAGATTCGTGCACAGGGCTACTAGTTTTATTATAATAACCCCCAAATGGGAACTACACAAACATGTATATACGTCAGCTAGTGAATGGGTAAGCCAAATGTGGTACATCCATATAATGAAATATGAAATCCCAACACACAATAAAAAGAAAGAATATATATACCAATATAGAAAGACTACGATTTCAATATGTTCTAAGTTACCAAAACCCAGTTAATTTTTCAGCAAAATAACAAGCTAATGGTCCTTTTGGGCATTAAGGAAGGACAACAGAAACAGTGTGTCCTCCATTCCACCAGCATGGAAATATATTTTGTAAATACTTTTATTTACAATAAAATAAGCACATTGTAAATGTTTTAATTCTCTATCACTTGTAACCATCTGAGAACAGTCCTCTGTTTGTAGGAAACGGATTTTGTTTTTAATGTTTAAATAAAACATGCCCTTTGGCTTGAACGTGACGTTAGGCTTTTAATAATAAATCAGAGACACTAAATGCGCAGAAATATTTATGTCTACTAATGTTTCGGTTATTTATTGCTCTAGAAGAAATGACCCTGAATTTCCTGGAGTAAACAAAAATACTCGTTTGTTTTACTCCCAAATTTACATCTTGGGCAAAGTTCAGTGGAAACAAATCATGTTTGCTTCATGGGGTGTCCCTAGGGTAGCTCAGCTACTGCAGATTGGAATCATGTGAAGGCTCTGACATGTTTGTCGTTGATGTCTGTAGTCGGCTGGGAATCTCAGCTGGAGCTGTCTGTCAGACACCTGCAGAGGGCTCCTTGGTATCCTCATAAATGCTAGATGGTTTCCAAGGGCCAGCATTCTGCAGAACCAGGTGGAAGCTGTTTATTAGGTATCTCTTGCTGTGCAATGAATTCCCCAAAATGTAGTGGAATGAAACACCATGTTTCTTTGGGTCAGGAACCTGAACATGTCTCGGCAGTGTCCTCTGTGTCAGGGTTTCTTACAGGCTGTAATTAAGGGGATCACTTAGGGTTTAGCCTTCTTAAGGTTTGATGGGGGATGTTTCTGCTTCTAAGGTTTCTCATTAGGTTGCTGGCAGGATTCAGTTTCTACTAGGCTGTTGGGCTAAGGGAAGTTAGTGTCTCACTGGCTCCTGGCTGGAAGCCATCCTCAGTTCCTTGCCACGTGGGTCTCTATAACGCGATAGCTTGCTTCATCAATGCATGCACACTGAGAAGGCCAGAGAGAGAAAAGCCAGCAAGAGGAAAATTCGTCTTGTGTAAACTAGTTCTGGCATCACATCCCATCTAATTTGCCACAGTCGGTTCTATAGATGCACATCATTGGGTGTAGCTGAGACTCAAGGGGAAAAGATTGCACAAGGACCTGAGCACCAGGAGTGGGGTTGTTACAGGACATCTTCTAGAGCTGTCCTCCAGAGCCATATTTCCTTTTATGACCAAGTCTAAGAAATTATGTTGCTTCCATTATTTTCTTCATCATTGTTTCTCAGTCATTGGTTCTCAACTCCAACCTCCACCCTCCTTCTTTCCATTTCTCAGACCTCTCCTTGGCTGTTACTTGAATTATTTCCTGGATTTATAGTTGAAGTTGGTAGGAAGGAGCAGGTAGAGATGAGTCTATGCCATCTTGTCCAGACTTGACTTTATGCTTGCTTTTAAAAAATTGAATATGTTTTCCTCTGTTTTAATTGTCAAAGGATAATAAAATTATAAAATAGCTTTGACTAAGAGTTCATGTTTTGAAAATATATTTCAGAAATAGTTTAAAGTTTGACAGATCTCTTCCTTGTTTACCACAGACATGAGACAACCCAAATGATGGACAAGATACTTGATTTCCACAGGATGCTGTGGGTCATGAATAGTGTCATTGATCTGCAATATGCCCCTCACTACATTGTAAGAAGCTACCTTTAAAAGAGCAGTGGGCATTTGAGCAATGTCAAACGTGGCTCAAGAAGTGATGACTCCATACTGTGGTTTTCAGATTTCTTGCCTACTTGTAGGATGTACTTTCAGTTTTCCAGGTCTGAGGAGACAGAAATCACTGACATGCTTTCTATCCTTGACGAACGAATAATCTAATCTAGTGGATCAGAGGGAAAACATCAGGTAGTATGATTTTAATAAAGGGGGGATTGACAAAGTAAACGTGAGAAGAGGAGTAAGCTAGAAACACGAAAGTGAAGGAGAAATGTTGAGGAGAAAAACAGAGCATTAGGTAGGGGTTGAGAGGGTCTGATTCCACAAGGCAGTCCCTGACGGGGACAGTGTAGCAGATGTTATAAAGCCATACAAAACATTATTCCCTCCCCCCAAAATCATGGATTGGAATTAACAGTCCTTGTTTTAACTGAGTCTAAGTGCATACAATAATTTAGTGAACTATAGCTGTACAGAAAGCTCTGCTACACTGAGATTTAATTTAGGCTAAATCTATTTAGGGTAACAAATATATTTAGTGAAAATGATACAAATAAAGCTTGCCTGTTATAGAATTCTAAAATACATTTAGCCATAAATTTTATTATAAATTTCCTCTCCAAAGATGTTAGAACATTTCCGTAAGTATTATTTTCATTTCCTTCCAATATACAAAAGATTGCTGAGTAAGGAAAGAGAAGATCAGATGACTTATTCAAGACCATACAGTTCACCAACTATAAGTTTTATTTCTTCTTTACTATTGTTTTAATATCCCTCCCTATACACACTAGTTCTCTACACACCTAAACACACACACACACACACACACACACACCAGCATTTGTACTACTAGATCATACCTAGGAGAAATAAAAATTTATGTTTACACACAAAGTATATATGGATGTTTATAGCAATTGTATTAATAATTTCCCCAAACTGGAAATAGTGAATATGGTTTTTAACTGGTGAATTAAGGAATGAACTACGGTAGATATTACAATGGAAAAGTCACTGCAATAAAAAGGGAACAAACTATGCTGCACACAATACCAGGGACTAACTGAAGTGGCTTATGCTAAAGGAAAGAAGCAAAACCCAAATACCTACATCGGTCTGGCTATCTAATTTGTAGGGCCCAAAGCCAAATGAAATTCTGGGGCCTATTGTTTAAAAATCAGACTTTTGCCGAAGCCGGTTTGGCTCGGTGGATAGAGCGTCGGCCTGCGGACTGGGCGGTCCTGGGTTCGATTCCGGTCAAAGGCATCTGCTGGGTTGCGGGCACATCCCCAGTGGGGAATGTGCAGGAGGCGGCTGATCGATGTTTCTCTCTCATCGATGTTTCTGACTCTCTGTCCCTCTCTCTTCCTCTCTGTAAAAAATCAATAAAAAATATGTTTAAAAAATAAAATTAAAAAAAATAAAAATCAGACTTTTAATACAGTGACAGCAGAGCATTGAATCCAACAGGGGGCCTTTCTAAATGCAGGGCCCTGTGTGATTGCATAGGTTACAGTCCCAAGAAGCCAGCACTGACTATCATTTCATTACTCTGACATTCCCACAAGGTAAATCCACAGGGAGAGAAAGAGATCAGTCATTGCCAGGGGCGAGAGTGAGAGAGTGAAGTTCTCTATAAGGGCAGAAGGCAGTGCATTGGGATGAGGGAGTTGCTCTATGTCTTGTTAGGCATGGGGTTACACAATTATATGTGTATGTCAAAACTCATAGAGCTGGCTACTAAAAAGCCAAAATTTCTCTATGTAAATTACATAAATCTGAATTTTAAAAACATATATATATTAACATTTTATTGTAGGTTAGTTATAGATAATTCCAGAGGAATGGAGAACCTCACATAACTATTAGAAAACAAGCTGTAACAGAAAGGGCAGTGATATGACTTGGCTACAATGGGCTCTTGGCCTCTTTCTAGCAGGGTGAAATAGATTTAGTCATTTAACCTCTTAGAGTCACAATTTCATTATCTTTAAAAAAAGGATGGCAAGAACCAGTCAAACTCACAGAGTATTTATAAGGATCAAATAAGGTAATAAATGTAAAAAAGTTTTTTTTTTTAACTTTATGAGTGTAAAGCACTCTGGAAATATTATTAGCGATGGTAATAAAAACTCCAACTTAACACTACATCCTCCCCCCGCACACACACACATTTAAAAATGTATCACTCACTGTCCACATTTCTGATTTAAAAAAAAACTGAAATAATAAATTCTCTTTAGCAATGTTCTGGAAAGACATAATATAACGTATAACACACTTTAATCCTGGAGAGGTTTACTTGTTTTCTCAGTCAAACGGAAGTTTCTGATGGACTAAATTAAATTCCTATTTCTCAGTGTAGTGGATATTTCCCCACCTTAGGCTAAAATAAATGTACAAACCAGTGCTATTCTTCCATTTTGTTTTTAAGTTTTGGTTCTCACTTTTGACAGCTTTGTAATCTTCAGGTAACATAAATAGTATGACTAAGTAATGATTTATTATAAGTGTATATGGAAATTAAATAGTTAAAACTTGCACAGTTAATTTTTGAGATAATTTACATGTGCTGTAAATGTTACCAGATACACAATAATAAATGTGAACCTTGGTAAATACACCGTTTAAAATACGAATACCTGGAAAATTCTGTAAGCAGCTATACAACCCATATTTGCTTTTTAGCTTAATTAAAGAGAGGAAGGGAATCACTTATGAGATCTGAGTTACTTTATGTCCCCGTTATACCCGATAGGAAAGTATCTCCAATACAGCACCTCACCACACAGCAATATAATTGTTTATTTAAATGCATATTAGCTACTGTCAGGTCTGTGAGCTCATCAATGGCAGGGTGTGGGCCTTATTTCTATTTTTCAGCTGGTTTACCTTTTGCTAGCACATGGTATTTGTTTAATGACTTTAACATAGGAAAATCAAATGTAATGATATTTGTTGGGCAGAGTGGCAATTGGACAGGATTCGGAATAGAGTACAAATACTTTAGGCCAGCGGTTCTCAACCTGTGGGTCACGACCCCTTTCACAGGGGTCGCCTAAGACCATCGGAAAAGACATATATAGTTACATATTGTTTTTGTGATTAATCACTATGTTTTAATTATGTTCAATTTGTAACAAAGAAAATACATCCTGCATATCAGATATTTACATTACGATTCATAACAGTAGCAAAATTACAGTTATGAAGTAGCAACGAAAATAATTTTATGGTTGGGGGTCACCACAACATGAGGAACTGTATTAAAGGGTCGTGGCATTAGGAACATTGAAAACCATTGCTTTAGGCTACTGTCTCAGCTCTGTTTTCATATTAGTTATGCAACACTGGATGTGAAGGTTCACCTGTGATGAACCCCAGTTTTCTGAACAGTTAAGTGCCTAGGAAAATACCTGACTTGCAGTATTTTCTCTCTGCAAGTAGCAACCCCTTTGCCTAACACATTATCATGGACTACTTCTTGGGAGTGTTGCAGTAGTCAAGTGTAATAATGGATGTGAAATGCAAAAGTGCTCTCTTTTATATACAGTTCTATTCAAAGATGGATAGAGAGAAAGAGCGCTGGACTCCTGAGTTTAGAGACATTGACTAGTAGCACAACTTCTGTCACCAACCACTTCTCTTACCTAGGGCAAAATTTAGACTATCTCTGGATTTTTTTTTTTAGAGTTTTTTGTATATATATATATATATATATATATATTTCAGAAAGGAAGGGAGAGGGAGAGAGATAGAAACACCAATGATGGGAGAGAATCATTGATAGGCTGCCTCTTGCACGCCTCACACTGGGGATCGAGCCCGCAACCCAGGCACGTGCCCTTGACCGAAATCGAATCTGGGATCCTTTGGTCCACAGGCCGATGCTCTATCCAACTGAGCCAAACTGGCCAGGGCTATCTCTGGATTTTTACTATAAAATGAGGGTATCTAAAATGAGTTCTAAATTCAGAAATATTATTTACTTCGATTGAATAGTGAAGCATATTCTATAATTAAAACAAATGAAGTATACAATTTTATGTAATATTATTTATATTAGCTGCAAGTATATCATAATTGGACGTCTAATTAGAAAATTCAATAATAAAATTAACAAAACACAAACTGGTTTAAAGATTCCATTTTCAAAGAGGTTTTTGCTCTAGCATGCCAAGAAATGGTTTTGAGGGGTAAAACATGGTTCTTGTCAACACATTCTAGAGCGACATAGACATTGTTTTGCTTTAGCTTTTATCAAAAAGAAATGCATGGCAATGAAAGAGAAAGAAATGTACCATGAGAATTTTTTGCATTATGTGTGAGTTTTCCTTTTTTGTTATTATGGGTAATATGGGTGGTTCGTTTGTCTGTTTTTATAATTTTTTAAGCTTCTGTAACATCTACATTTTGCATTGGTATTTCATCTCAGCTATAGTATAAAATCCATAAAAGCAGGGTCATGGGTTATGTATATTTTTAAATCCTCACACTAGCTAGGCATTATCTTGCACTTAGTAGTTGCTTAATAGATGTGCATGCACTGTTTCATTCAAACCTAATTGTCTACGTAATCAATCATACCTTTTAGAGTATTGATTCATGACTGGGACCAGATAATGGACAGGATAGGTAGTCAGCAAGCTACTAAATTTCACTGCAGAATAAAAAATAAAACCTGCTTCAAGTTATTTCAGTTTATAATGAGCTATGACCTGTTGTAGTTTTTCATATAGTTGGACATCTAGGTCTATTATATAGTCTAGTGCCAGTGTAACTATCTTAATATAATGATACAAACAGAAGTTCATAGAGATAAGACTAATGCATCTTCCCAAGACAATAATTGTTCATTGTCCATTAGGCAGAATGAAGTTAGTTCTGTTTCCTTCAGTCACAACTTCGGACTCTGGAAGGATAGGAGCAAAGGACAACACATGATGCTCATGAGTCACTCTATTTGTCCCTTATCAGGCTGAGCCCTAGCACCTAAAAGAAGAAGCAAAAACTCATGTGACTTTAAGATCATGTCCCTCTTCCCACTCCATAATCAGTGCCATAGTACTGGTAATGCACATGATGTCTTACTTTGCTTTGGTCTGAGTAACCAATAACCTTCTAACACTCATCTCTTTGCCACATGGAAGCCCTCAATTTTGGCACCTTAATTAACCTTCCAAGGACTTACAAACTGACTTAATCAGTTGATGTGATTATTTAAAAATGTACAATCAATATCACCCCATTCCATTAATTTGGCTTAATTATTACACTTGCTACTTAGAAAGTTTGACTTAATTTTAAGCGAACTAAAGTGCTTGACTTAGTTTCTTTTCATTTTAGTTTATTTATATAATCGAATAAAGCAAATACAGTTTTCAATATCATTAGCATCTACAGTGGTTATTAAAAATAATTTGATTTCAGAAAACACCTTTTCTCAATGCGGTACTTTATCCAGTAACTAATTTTTTGTAATGACCATAGATTAAAACATTGCACTGTGAAATGAGTAAAGGTATAGTTTTAACAGTAGGCAGGTCACCCTGTGGAATATCAGGGCAGAAGCTTGGCTGGCTCCCATTAATACAAATGTCCAGATCGCAGTGCAAGACATGACCTTTATTATTATGCATACGTATTTTTTTCTTTGCAAGAAATAACTTTTGCACATGAAATTTTATGCTATTTTCAGGCAAGGTTTGGCTACAATAAATCTTTTACTGAATAAGCCTTAATACCAGAATAGAGAGCACAAGTGAATAAGTGAGAAAATGGTTTGATTTAGCAAATCTGTGATGTTATTATATGATTACCAGGAATTTATGTGTTCCATAATCTAGCTGGAGGAAGACACTGTGATTTGTTCCATCTAAACTCTTTAATGAATAAAATCTACATTCTCAAAATGTAATCTGATTTGAAAATATTCCTACATTCTTCTAATCTTTGGCAGTGTAACAGAAAAAGAATGTGGACTTGTATTTGAGCAGGTTATTTAAATGCTGCCTTCAATTTTCTGACCTTGAACAAGTAATGTAATTTTCAGAGATTCAATTATTTTATGTATAGGAAGACTATACAATAGAATATGAGCACCACAGCACCGTTGTCCAAAGAGTGATGGCATAGGGTAAGATGACCAGCACATGCCACGTATATAGTAGACACCCAATAAATGTCACTTTCTCCTTTTACCTGGGGTTTCTTGTCTGTTTCCTAGTTTTACTGTTGTATTCACATGAAACTTTTGTATACGTTTTGTAAATTATTACAAAGTACATTTTTGTCAGTTGGCTGAGAAAGTCAGAGTTACCATCACATATTTATGGTACAATTCTCATCATTTAACTATAAAAGTAAAGAGAAAAGACTATTATAATTTTCAGCTGAAAGTATATAAAAAATTTTGGAAGTTTAAGCATCTCTATCCTGGGTCAATTAGGAACACTTAGGTCTGCCTTTTTCTCACCTATTAACCTTTCAATATATACTCAAGGCATTAGGGTCACCACAAGTGGTAGAAAAATATGAAAGTGACAAACAACTCTAGCTTTGGAAACATTCAGCTTTGTAAAAATATATTCTTTATTGATTCCAGAGAGGAAGGGAGAAGGATAGAGAGACAAAAATATCAATGATGAGAGAGAATCATTGATTGGCTGCCTCCTGCATGCCACACCCGCAACACCGGGCATGTGCCTTGACCAGGAATTGAACTGAGACTTCCTGGTTCATAAGTTGATGCTCAACCACTGAGCCATGCCAGCTGGGCAGCATTCATCTTTTTTACTAACGTTGGTAAAGGCCCAAATTATCTGGAAGTAGGAGGTTGGTTTCCTCAATAAGCAGATTAGCAAGCAGGAATTTTATTGGGAGTTCTCTTGGATTCAATACCTGAAGGGAAGGCAAGGCAAGGGAAGAAGCCAACCAGGCAGAAAGGAGACTTTGAGCAGCAAATTTCAAGGGAAACAGCAGATGAGCTCATAGGGAGTTCTAACTGTCTCCAGTTGGAGAGGAGTGACTGGCTCTTGACTAGCATATGCTTTGTAATGATGTCACCGGATGCAAAATCACTGACCAAGGGGAATGATCTTAAAACAAGGCAGCTCTCCTCGGTGGGGGCAATAGCCCAAAGGGAACTAGGAACTGAGAACTGTCACTTGGTAGCACTTCCAGCAGCTGGGAAAATAAACCCTTTATTTCTGAAGGGAGATCTGTATGGCACACTACAGTGCCCACCATGTTGGTTTTGTGGGCTTTCACCTTGAGTGATGATTTAAACATCCTCAATCCCTCAAGATATGTACACAATGGCTTTCACCCATTTCTCCTGCTGGTCTCTGCTGGCTCATCCGTTCAGAGTACCAGACTCCCCAGGGTCCTGCTAACTGTCTGCTCAGAGCTCAGATACTTCTCATCTTTGAAGAGATGTCTGAGTCTTCATCTCGGAAGAGATGCTGAGTTAGGTCTTGCTGGGAATACCTCAGTGATACAAACACCCATGTTTCAGAAAGAACAACAAAGTAGGTGATGCTTCTCTGTCCTTTTATCTATCTACTGAATACATGTGGTGTGTGTGTGTGTGTGTGTGTGTGTGTGTGTGTGTGTGTGTGTGTAGAAATAAAAGAATGAAGATAATCTTTCATTAGGTTCTGTGTGTTAGTATGAGTGGTGGTTGTAGGTATGGTTGCATTATTCAGTGTAAGAGGAAGTTCAATCCTAGGATATGTTAGCTCCTAGATTGAATAATCTCACAGCAAAAGAGGAGAACATTTTCCTCTTTAGAGATAGAAATTTCCATCCTTGGTTAACAGTTTGCCTGATAGTCATTATGAGGAATGGCCATCAGTGTTGTAACATCCGCTCCTGGAATCTGGGCCGTTGGCGGCACCTACTTGTTTCTCTCTCCCTCTCTCTCTCTCTCTCTCTCTCTCTCTCTCTCTCTCTCTCTCTCTCCCTTTTAAGCCACAAAAATGGACCCCAAAACAGATCAATCCAAAATGGAAGAAATAAAGGAAATAACTGCCCCATTTCTGTGTAGTCTGCATAACCCATAGAAAGCACCAAGTGGTCTCAACAGGGTGCAGATTAGAGACGGTGGGTAAAAGTGAATGAATGTGAGAGTGTGACTGGGGTAATGGGCTCCCTTTTATCCTTTCTCTTTTGCCTTCTGTTTTCAAACACCAGGAGCTACTAGTCTTCCTTCTGCTTTGCATGAGAACACCATATACAAGTAAGGTCCTGCTATCATAGAACAATTATTTTCTCATCACAGGACAAGTTGTCTTTTTCTCATTAAGAATAAGTTTTCATTATAGAACAAGTTCGTTTGACTTATTGCACAAGTCAAATGTTCAGAAGTAAATTACATTTTGTTGGAAATTGTTCAACTGAAGGTTTCTGGGTAGTGCCCTTTTCTCCTTGATAACAACAAAACGGGAATTTGATTATTTCTCATCCTTATCCTGTATACTTCTAATAGGTACTACACCGCGAAAAAAGATGAGAAAACAGGGTGTCTAAGCCTAGCAAATGGGAGAATACCTAATAAGAGAGATTTTTTATGGGGATTTTCTAGTTCAGAAATATGCAATGATTCCTGCAATGTGGTTTGATATTTGAGGTACTTTGTGTTTCTTTAATTGCTAGTGTCTCTCAGTTCTTATATTAATACATTTTTTTCATAGAAAATATGGCAGGATGATAAAATTGCTCTTTAAAAGCATGTATGTGCAGCCCAGCCAGTGTGGCTCAGTGGTTGAGCTGTGACCTATGGTCCAGGAGGTCATGGTTTGATTCTCAGTCAGGGCACATGCCCGGGTTGCCTTGACCCCAGTGAGGGTGTGCAGGAGGCCGCTGATCAATGATCCTCTCTCATCACTGATGTTTCTTTCTCTCTCTCTCCCTCTTCCTTTGTCTCTAAAATCAATAAAAATACTTTTTAGGAAACATGTATATAGTGTCTGGTTATCTTTCTTAATCCTGACACATCATGGGAACAACGTTACATTGTAACATAAATTAGATCTATTTGGTTCTGGAATATTAAATAAAATATACTAACTAGCTGGGAAATTATTTAGCTTGTGAATGAAACTTCATTCCCCTCCATGAGTTTTGAGAAAGTTTTTGTTTTTGTTTTCAATCACATTACCATGCCAGAAATATTTTGCTTTCAATCTTGGTGTCTTCTGACACTCTTCATTTTCTTTTTATGGCTTTTTAATTATTTCATTAATTTCACCTATCAACATGAAGGATAATGTTCATTCAGAGTACGACATTTTTCCATTTGGCAAATTGTTGTTATAGAGTGTATTGTTGGTTTGATGTTGAATTTGATAAAATATCCCACTTAAGAATTCAAATTTTAGATTCGCATAGCCTTTATATATGAGAACATTTCCCAATAAATATCATTTAGAAGATTCTAACTTACAATATTTTATGGCATTCAGTATTAACAATGAAGAAAATAATAAGGAAGTCTGGGTTGGGAGAGATTGGTGAGAATAAGTTGAGACACAAAATAGAAATAACTCTATTTACAAAAATAACTCTGTGCTGAAATCATGCTTACATGTCACCACAGGGAGAAACAGAACATGTGCAGCAGATGCACATGATAACTGATGAAACACTGCATGTATTGTCTGTGTGGAAAGGAGTCACAAATAAAAACTCAAATATATTATGCTTGGTGGAAAGGTTGGCATCTACAACTCAATTCAGTGAGATGCAGGACTCTAAAACTCTGCCATTTTTGAATTATCAGGTCCACTTAATTCCAGGGGGACCTGTCATTTCTGTGAGAAATAAAACCCAGCTGGTGTCATTGTTAGATACAATCCACTCACACTGCATGCCATGAGGTCAAAAACCTTATTCTCCAGGGAACAGATTAGTAATTTTCTCCCTTTGGAAGGAAAAAAAAAATCTGAAAGTGCCTTTTCTTCAAACAGGAAAGAAAATGCATAGTTCCTCCACTACCAACTGAAGTGGATCAAAGGGATGGGAATTTTAAGACCCTTTGGAGATTTCCTTAGAGAAAATTAGGAAGAGTCATGGTCAAATTGGGTGGGCAGGAGGAGCTCACTTCCGGTCTCCCCGCAGGAAGGGAAGTGAATCAAATACTAACCATGTGGGCATTCTTTTCTTAGTTTGAGTAAGCAGTTCACAAATATAAACAGTAGTATATTCTATGAAAATATAGATTTCTTGGATGTTGTGAATTTACACTATTTACTTTCCATACTGTTTAACAAAAGTATACAGGCACCCCTCATTTTATTACTCTTCATTTTATTGTACTTCTTATAAATTGAAGTTAAGACCCTCCACCAGTAAAAATATTAGAACTTGCTGAAGGCTCAGGTGATGGGTAGCATTATTTAGCAATACAATATTTTTTAAATTAAGGTCTGTACATAGTTCTTCAAGACATAATTCTGTTGCACACTTGATAGACTGCAGTATAGTGTAAACATAACTTTTAGATGCACTGGGAAAAAAAATCACACGACTCACTTTACTGCGATATTTGCTTTATTGTGGTGGTCTGGAACCAACCCCACAATGTCTCCAAGGTATGTCTGTACCTGTAGTGGAAGTCTTCTCCCCATCTTCTGTAGGTGAGCACTGCGTTTCCTGATGATGAACACAGTACATTAAAGCGGATTTAGACAAGGCAGAGAGAGCTCCACAGCTACATTTGAGCTGTTGATAATAGCAGCCACCACACCATCAGCTATCCTCCAAAGAACAACAGTGGATGTAATGTTACACCACCTGGAGAAAAATAGTTCTGCCTGGGATTTTGGTGTTGTTCTAACGCAGTGGTTCTCAACCGTGGCTGCGCATTAGAATCACCTGGGAAGCTTCTTAAAATCCTGATTGCTGGGCCTCAAACTCTGGAAATTCTGTTTCTATGTTACTAATGTTGTGGTCTCACCCCATAACAAAGAAACAGAATTTCCGGAGGATGAGGCCCAGAAATCAGGATTTTCAGAAGATTCCCAGGTGATTCTAATGCGCAGCCAAGGTTGAGAACCACTGTTCTAACGCCAAGTGAAAGGTATTCTAATTATTCTTCAGGTGCAAGCAACTTCTTCAGAGAATATGAGCACCAACCTGGAAATGACAAGTCCTGCATTTTAAGGCTCTTAGAGCCTATTTAGCTCTCTCTTTTTTATTGGCTAGTCTAGCTTAAAGGTTTGTAAATTTTGTTTTTCTTTTCAAAAAAGCCAACTTTTAATTTTGTTAACCTTTTCTATTCTTTTCTTGTTCTTTACTTCATTTATTTCTGCTTTACTGTTTCCTACTTTTTTCTTACTTTGGACTTAGTTCTTTTTCTAGTTCTTGGCATATAAAGTCAGGACATTTATTTAAGATTTTTGTCTTCCTCTATATGATTATCATTATAACTTTCCTTTTGGAACTGCTTTTGCTGCATCCCACAAGTTTTGCTATATCGTGTTTTCATTTTTATTTGTCTCAAGATGTTTTTTTTATTTTATTTCCCTTTTGATTTCTTCTTTGATCCATTGGTTGTGCAGAAATGTATTGTTTAATTTTCATGTATTTGTGAATTTTTCAGCTGTCCTCCTAGTATTGATATACAGTTTCATATCATTGTGGTTAGAAAATATAATTGATACTGGAGGCCCAATGTACGAAATTCGTGCAAGAGTAGGCCTTCCTTCCTCCAGCTGCTGGCACCCGGCTTCCCTCTGGCACCTGAAACCCAGGCTTCCCTCCAGCTGCCAGCAAGCACCTGGGACCCGGGCATCAGAAGATCATCTGGAAGGAAGACCAGTCTAATTAGCATATTATGCTTTTGTTAGTATAGATAATTTCTACCTTCTTGAACTTGTTGAGACTTGTTTTGGACAGAATATGCTGCAAATGTCTGTTAGGTACCTTTGGCATCTATTTTAATTTAAATCCAATATTTTCTTATTGATTATCTGTCTCGATTGTTTATCTATTATTGAGAATGAAATATTAAAGACCCCAACTATAACTGTATTGCTATCTATTTTCCTTTTAGTTGTATTTGCTTTTTATTTTCAAATGCTGTAATGTTGGGTACCTAAATATTTATAATTGTTATATCTTTTTGATGGATTGACCTCTTAATCATTCTATAATGACCTTCTTTGTCTTTTTTGGCCATATTTAACTAAAGGTCTATTTTGTCTGACATTAGTTTGCTTGAAAGATCATATTTTTATCCCTTCATATCAGTCTATGTTTGTCCAAAAAGCGAAGGTGAGTCTTCTTCAGGCAGTATAGTGTTGGATTTTGTATTTATATCATTAAGTCACTCTTTGTTCTTTTTACTAAAGAATTTAGGCCATTTACATTTAAAGTAATTATTGATGGATAAGGACTTTCTATGGTTGTTTTGTTAATTGTTTTCTGTTTCGTAGATCCTTTGTTCCATGCTTTTTATCTTGCTGCCTTTCTTCATGGTTTGTAGTCTTTTTGGAGCAGTATACTTTGACTTCTTTCTCATATATCTTTTGGGTATATATGAATTACCATGAGGCTTACCTAAATATATTTATCATATTTTATTTTAAATGGATAACAAATTAACATTCATTTTGATGACATATAACTCAAACTAATCCTCAAATTAATGTTCTTATAAATATGAAAAATACTCAATTACTGTTATAAACTTTGAAACACTGTTCCAAGTTCTTAAATGTTGGAATGACTAAGTTCTAGAGATTTTCTATACAACATTATATCTATAACAATACTATATTATACACTTACAAATTTAAGAGGGTAAATATTTTAGATGTTTTCACCACAATAAAATATTTATTTTTTTAAAAAGCAAGATCCCTAAACCCCTCTTCTCCTTCCTTTTCTTCTTAAAAATAAAATAGAATATAGATGATAGAAAATAATTACAAGAATCCTAAGTCTGGAAAACCAAGAAAGATTCCATTTTACAGGTTCAGGCAACCTGCAGTCGTGTTTCTTGCTGTACGATGGGTCAATGGTCTACGAATCAGCTCGTTAAGAAGCTCTTTTAATATTCTTGCTAAATCCAATATTGGTTTTCACCTCTCAGCCTCTGGCCATTTTTTTCTTTTACATTTCATTTGGAACTCTATCTTCAGAGCCCAGTACAGTATAATGAGTAATACCAGTGGAGGCAGGATTAACACACAAATTCACCGTTACAAGAATACTGTTTCCTGAACCTTTTAGGGACTGTTCAGCTTAGCACTGGTCAAAAAACTTCTGTCAATATTTAATCTGTATCCATCTTTCCATGCAGCTTGGGTCCTTATGGTGACAAAGCTCTCTAGACACATTTGCCCTGACCATGCAACATTTCAAAGCTGCTGGGATTTTTACTTTCACATAATGCATTAGTCCTCTCATCTAATGCACAAAAGTATTGTCATAATAATTTTTTCACTCTTGTCTACATGGAGGTCTTGTAAATACAAACTAACAGTACCCTTCTGTAATAGAAACATCTTTTTGTTGTTGATTGACACCCATATGAAATATAACTTGGAAAGTGCAATGTTCCCTTTGTTTCAACTACACTAAATTGAATGAATAATTCCTGCTTTTAAAGCACTAGACCATTTGCCTAATAAAAAACATCTAAATGTATAGGGAAAATTCTTCTTATTATAAATAAAATGGCTAGATGATACTACAAGTTTAAAAATAGCAGAAGTGGTTCCTTTCTCAGAAGTCATAAAAGTTATAATAAAAAAGAAAACCATAACTATATTGAAGTAAAAATTTGGAACAACAATATATGAAGCAGGGTAGCTAAATGCCCTGAAGGTCAAATGGAGATGATTGAAGATGCTGAACTTGCAGATTTGGGGTAAAGCCAGCAGTGTTTGATTCAGGGAAAACTGTACATTTCTTGTTTGGAAATGTAGAGAAGGGTTGTGCATTCTGGTGGTAGATGATTCTGGAAGGCACTATGACACCACAGAGTAGTGGTGGGTCTTCACTGAAATAAGAAATCAATAGAAGGGCGGGGGGGAAGCTAAAGTAACTTACATACACATATGCAAACAAGACATACAGTATATACAAGCACACTCATACACACAAACCCACACAAAAAGATATTTCCACAATTTTTCAGGGTCAAGAAGAAATGAACACTTAAAACAAAAGCCACAAAGGCTCACTTGGTAGGAAAAGAGACCTTATTGAACAACAACAACAAAAATGTCTTCCAAACATATTTCAAGTTAAAGAATTTAATAAATTAAAGAATCTCTGTGGAAATGCAACAACTCTGGAAAAACAGATAAATAAATAAACTACCAGAACTTAGAGAAAAGAATAGATGATAAAATTAAACTTTCCTAGAATTGCAAGCCAAATAGGAAATAGTATAAAACGGATAATAGACACAGTTGAATGCACAATTAGCAACATTGATGATAAGAATGAATAAAAGCAAGAAATAAGTAAATAAATGAAAAAAAGTTAAAGACCATTAGAGAGAAAATAAAAACTATGAAGCATATTTAAAGGTGATCCACAATATTTGTGATTTATAGCCTCAAAGATGAGAAGTAACTAAAATGATCAGATAATAGTAAAAAAGAATTCTATCTTCAGATAGAACTTCCTTCTTTTAAGAAGAAAATCTTAAAGAAAAATATTACTTGGATTTGTATAGTGAAAGGTGCTGTCGTATTTCCTAAAAGTCAGAGGACCGATTCCAATGAATGGGAGAGGCTGGCAAAGAGAGCAGATTTCTGAGACGAAGGATTCATGAGCATTCGAGCAAATATAATGAACGTATCCAAGGAGGCAGAGGAGAAAACCAACTGGCTTTGCAGCGCTAGAAATAAAATGCCATTTAAATACTCAAAAAATAAAACGATACCTGATCTTTTAATTGACATTTCTCTGGTTACTAATGAGGTAGGAGAACTTTTTAACGGTTTATTGATCATTTTGTTTCTTCTGTGAATTTCTAAATGTACTATTTCATTTATTTTTTCTTTGGTTTGTTTTATGTCTCCTTCTTTACTTGTTTATTCATGTTTCATGACTATCTCTTCTGAACCTACGCGTTGGCTTTTTACTTTCTTATATTATTTTTCATCAACAGACATTGTTTTAATTTAATTGATTGCTCAGCCTTTTCCTTTACAGTTTGTGCTCTGTATGCCTTTATAGAAGACTTTTCTAGCCTGAAATCACAGTCTTCAATATTTTAATCTAATCTTTTATTTTAAAATAATTATGGATACTTAAGAAATTGTAAAAATACAGAGAGGTCCCCTGTACCCTTTCCCCAGTTTCCCCCTACTGGTCACATTTTGCATAACTATAGTACAATAGCAACAGTAGGAAATTCACATTGGCACGCTGTGTGTGGAAATTCTATCATTTTTATCACATGTGCAGCTTCATGTAACCACCAGCACAATCAAGCTATCGAGACATTCCCTCACCCCACGGATTTCCCTCATGTTACACCTTCACAGTCACACCCATTCCCTCCTCTTCACAATTCTTAACTTCATGCAACCACTGATTTGTTCTCCATCTGTGTAATTGTGCCATATTGAGAGTGCTATATAAATAGAATCATATAGTATATGAGCTCTTTAAATTATATATATATACATATATATGTGTGTGTATATATATATATATTAAATGCAATTATGTAATTGCATTTGAGAGTGCTTTCTATCCTCTAGGTGTAAGTCTTTCATCAGATATGTGGTTTGAAAATATTTTCTCTTAGGTCATAGCTTGTTTTTTCACAGGTTTAACAGAGCACAGTTTTAGTTTTGATGAAGTCCAATTTGTTGGGTTTTTTCCCTGTATGGCCCATGCTTTTGGTATCATGTTTAAGAACTTTGCAGTCAGCCTTAGGTTCCAAAGATTTCTCCTTTGTTTCAGTGTTTCATATTTATGCCCCATTTTGAGTTAATTTTTATGGAAAGTGTAAAGTTTACATTCATGTTCTTTTTGTTATTGTTTTTGCATATGAATATCCAATCACTCTAGCACCATTTGTCGAAAAAGTTGTCTTTCCTCCAATGAATTGCTTTTGCGCTTCCTCAACAATCACTTGGTTCCATTGTTCTCTGTGTCTATTGCTCTGAAATGGAACATAGTCTTGATTGCTGTCGCTATAAAGAAAACCTTCATATTTGGAATGGTGATTTTCTTATCTTTATTCTATTATTTTTCAGAAGATTGCTTTTAGTAATTTTAGGGTCCTTACCTTTACATGTACATTTCATAAAAGTATGTCTATCTCTACAAAATGTTGTAGGTATTTTGATAGAAATTGCATGGTCTTTATATTAATTTGGGGAGCCTCTTTATCATGTTGATTCTCCCAATTCATGAATATTTTCCTTATATGATTTTCTATTATTTCCTGATCATATCCTTCATAATCCATCCTTTCTCTGGTGATGTGAAGCAAAAAAATATTTGCACATGAAATTTCTTTCATTTATTAGAGGGACCTATGTCCTGTTTCTCTGATTAATTTGTATAACTTTGCTTCAATACCACATTGTTTTAATTCCCATAGCTTTTAATTAAGTTTTTATGTCTGGAAAGGTAAGTCCCTAATCTTATTTTTCTACAAAATAACCTTTACTCTTCTTGAGCATATGATCTTCCTATAAAGTTTAGAATTAATTTCTTAATTTCTATGAAATAAAAGATTTAAATAGCATTAAATTTATAGATTAATTCAGGAGACAAATAAGAATATTTATGACAAAAAGTCTTCCTAACCTTAACCATGATACATTTCTTTGGTTAGTGACTCCTATGTAACATCTTCCAATACAGTTTTATTATTTTCATTAAGGTTTTCCACATACTTTTTAGATTTATGCATAGATACTTTACACTTCAGTTACTATTGTAAATGTCAGTGTTTTAAATTTACATTTCCTAACTCTTTGATGTTGGTGTTTAAAAATGTACTTTATTTTCAGATAGTGATCTTATATCTGTAATACTTAGGACATCTCTTTGAGTCTCTTAGTCAAATAATGATCAAGAGTGAGGATGAATGGGATATTTTTATCTTTTACTCTGCTGTAATCACACAGAACATAGTCCCATTATGGTCCTCCTTTTCTTTGGCCACTAGAACTTTTTCTAGCCCTCACAACTGTGTGGATCAAATCACATGTCCTTTTGTGTGCTGCTTTTATGTGCATCTTTAGTTGATTTCTATCATTACTTTTCATTAAACCAAATTTATATTCAATAGCTAATAACTGTTGAGCTCTTGTCACTCCTCTAAGTTAATCAGGCTGACAAACTTTCCACAGCAAGTAAATGGTAGAGCTAACGACATGTACATTGATATCCATTACTGCATTACTTATTGTAGCATATATTCTGAATGACTTCCAGTGGAGGAGATGTTTAAATATAGCACCCTCTTCTCACCCCCAATAGATGTCGTTATGCCCTCATCCAGTACTTTGTAAGATGAATTTTCCTTGAAGTTGGATTTATCAGTTTTACAATTTTTATGTAGTCAGGTATATAATAATCTTTTCCTCTGTGGCTCTTGCCATTGGTTTCATGCTCCCTATCCTAAGAGCTAAATATCTATTCTCCTAATTTTTTCTAGTGTTTTTATGGTTTTGTTGTATTTTATCTTCATTTAACTCAATTATTTATTTATATATTTTTAAAAATATATTTGTATTGATTTCAGAGAGGAAGGGAGAGAGATAGAAATGTCAATAATGAGAGAGAGTCATTGATTGGCTGCCTCCTGCAGGCCCCACACTGGGGATCTAGTCCACAACCGGGTCATGTGTCCCGACCAGGAATCGAACCGTGACCTTCTGGTTCATAGGTTGATGCTCAACCACTGAGACACCTGGCCAGGCTAAATCTTTGTTTATATTTCCAGTACACATGTAAGTTATTTTTGTGAATGGTATAGATGGGTATCTAACTAAATTTTTTTAACCTAGATGAGGTCCTAATTGGTGAAATAAGAACAAATGCATGTGGCTGTCATAAATTCCTGAGGTAATAGGCATGGACAGATATAACAAAGCGATCTGAAATTCCACTGGAGTGTATTTTTGGATCCTATGGAATTCATTAATCTATTGGTTCATTCTTAGGCTAGTACAACATAATTTGGAGAAAATTCACACTAGAACATAAGCTTTATGAGGGCAAAACTCAGACCACCCTTGATAGCTGCCTGCTTCTCTCTGGTTCATTGCTGTATTCCCAAGAGGCTAGACTGGAGCTTGGCATATGGTAGAAACCTAATGAATATATGTTGAGAGAACAAATAAGGCACCAATTTGGGGCATTCTAAAACTCAAAAAAAAATGGTAGAGCTAATAGTATAATCCAGAAAGTATGGCTTCAGAACCTGTGGTTAACTATTTAACTACTATTTACTACTATGCATGATTTTCAATATGACAAGGAAATGCTAGTTAATATTGCAATCAGGGGGGAAATACAATATTTGTTCCCAGTAAGAGTGTGTCAGATTTAGTTTCTTCATAGATGACTGTGCCACTAACATGGGAATTTGTCCAGAGTGAGGAATTTAAAAAATATCATAGTAATTCACACAATTCTTGTGATTCTGAACACTGGTAGCCTTCATTTAGATGAAACAGTGAAGCTACATTTATGTGATATGTCTATGGCAGAATCAATGATACTTAGAAATTAATTACATACAGGGAATGACAGAGATGTGGGAGTTGAATGTAATTCTAAGGTTTCTGACATGAATGATCAGGTATGTGATGAAATAGGAGAGAGAGAGGCAGGATTTTATAGATAAACAGAGGTTAAATTATGAATAGGTTGAGGTAGGGTGTGTGCAGAACTTCTGAGTCAGATACCTAGTGTGCAGTTAGAAATATAGGTTGGAATTGGGGGGGGGGGCGGTTAAAATATATATATATTTCATCACTAGGAAATCGGTAGCAGCTTAAACTATGGGATCAAATACAATTCCTTTTTAAGAACATGTAGAAAGAGAAAACTGAACAAGGACAGGCCAAAATAAACCCCAGCGTCTCTGCCAATAAAGGAGAAAATTGAATGGGGTTCACATAAAGAGACCAAGAAAGAAAAGTCTGCTCTAAGAAGGTAGTTGAGGGCGGGTTCCATGAGCAAGTAGAGAGAAGGCATTCAAGTCAGTCTCTGTGAAGAGGTCATGTAGGACATGACTGCAATTATGGCCCTGGGTTTTATTAAAGTGGGGGTGGGGGTGTGGATGATTTAAGTGAATTAAGGAATAAATGGAATTTGGCATTATGAAGGCTATTATTTTTAAAGTTCAGTGTTTTGTTGTTTTTTTGAAAAGGATGGAGTTGAATGGTAGCTGGAAGATTAATTTTGAAGAAATATCATTATTTTATGAAATATACTTTTCAGACATCAGAACTGTTTTGTTTTGTGTTTTATAGTTTATGTGAAAGAGAAATCCAGATATTTTTAGGAAAGGGAAAATGGACTGGATTTTATCCTTAGCATTGAGTTTAAAAGATTTCTAATATTAACCTAAAAGAGTATTTATCAAAAGCAATAATGAGCCCTGGCCGGTTTGGCTCAGTGGATAGAGCGTCGGCCTGTGGACTCAAGGGTGTCAGGTTCCATTCCCGTCAAGGGCATGTGCCTTGGTTGCGGGCACATCTCCAGTGGGGAGTGTGCAGGAGGCTGCTGATCGATGTTTCTCTCTCATCGATGTATCCATGTTTCTAACTCTATCCCTCTCCCTGCCTCTCTGTAAAAAATCAATAAAATATATTTTTTAAAAAAAGCAATAATGAAGTTAGGCAGACTTTTGAATATCAATCGGAAAGGAATAATAATATTAAATTTTATATGTCTATATGACATGTTGAGATTGTGAAGTGGTTTTCTAAACACCGGTGTCTCGGCTTTGTCACTTTCTAATGCTGTGACATTATATAAGTTTCTTCTCTCTCAGGTTTTCATCTTTAAATGATGACATTGAGTATAAAAGTTCACTTTTACTAAGCACTCTGGGCTCTAAAGAATTTCTCACGCGTCATATTACTTAAACTTCCTAACAAGCTAAAGGAATAAGTATGACTACAGTGGATCTCAATTTGTAAATGAGAAAACAGTGACCCAAGGTCACACAGCCGATTCACTGAGGAAATTGGAATTGAAATTGCAGAGTTCCCTCTTCTGCACTGTGTCATCCCTTTTCTCCAATACAAAGTGTTTAGATCAATGCCAGTTATATCTTTTATATAGATTTGCTGTTATTAATGGTGTAGCTTTTGTTATGTGATTTCTTTTGAATTCTGTGGATAGTCAATAGTTAATTCTAATCTTTCCGACATCACTGAAATTGTAATTTTAAAATCATACATTTAACAGAAAGCTGAAGTTCTTTTTGCCTGCATTACATATGCAGAAATACAAATGTATTACATCCACATATTTTGTTCCCCATATTTTCTTTGTTTTTAATGATAACTCAGCTTTTCCATCTGTTCACTGTCATATTAAACTTCATTTAAGGCACTTTGTCTGTGTACTGCTTTCTTCACTGTATCTTCATTTGACCCGAAAGTCTATTATCAATAGCTATACAAATTGAATCATTAGATTGACTTTAACAGCATATTTTAGTTCAATTGAAATATCTCCATTGCTTCTGAAAGCAGTTGAATGAAAAAGAAATCATGCTTTCATACTTCATGAACATGTAGGTTTCCTGTCAAGCCAATGTGTTATTAACTTCAAAGAGTAAAACGGAACTAGCAGAACAGATTCATTTCCATCTGGAAGCCACACTTCAGTAGTTTGGCTGGAGTTCCGATTTCCAAAGTGCCCCAGCAGAATGCCCTCCAGTAGAGGTCATTCCCTCTCTTCCAGAGAGCGAGCGTTCAGTGACGCTGACAGCAAAACCACTTTCAGCAATTGTCAGCATAGAATGCTGCAACCATGGCACATCCTTTACCTTGCAAGGAAAAAGCTATAAACCTAGTGTTTATTCCTTGGGTTGTTAATGCATGGATTGATGAATTGATAAATTGTTTATATCCCAGCTCTATCTTTTACCATTTTATTTAACCTGGGAAAGGCTCCTTAACAGTCTAAGCCCTAAAATAGGGACAATAAATTACACTTTCACCAATTTGTTAAAAGAATTATCTAAGTGAGCCTTAAATCTCTAACACTTGATGTATGGCATGTACTCCTTCCTTTTTCCTCAAACCTACATTTCTCCCAGTTTCTCTATGGAGATGACAGTTATTTTTACGACTTCCCTATTCTGCAATGAGGTTTATTATGATGTCCCCTCTGTCCCCATCTAGAGGTCTTTTGTGCTCTTATTTTTCTAGAATCTTGGGATGTTTTTTGGTTTATTAAAACACTTGCCTTTGAGGTTGCCTTAGTTTCCTTTGAGGTTGCCTTTCAGGTTGCCAAATTATGTCAAGAGATCAATATAAACTGGAAAATCCAATATAAAATTGGAAAACTTTCATAACACTACTTAAATTGTCAAGGGTAGTTTTTCTAATAAAGGCATTGAAATCAAGATGGCTAAAAATAATAATAAACAAATAAAACAAAAGAATCATAACTATGGATAAGAATGACATAAATTTGACAATTTAACATAAAATTGACCATGAATGGCCTCCTGTTAACAGAGTTTAACATAAAGTCTCAGTTTGGGGAACATAAACATTACGTCTGGGCTCAAGGACTTAAGTCTCCATTCATCGTGAATTGGTTTTCCACGTTTCATCAGCCTCCACATGATGATATAAAAAAGTATTCCTTTATGTATTGCTTGCTTGCGAATTTGTGACAATTTTATTGAAGTATACTGTTTATGTTTTCTAAGCAATTACAACAGGATGTGTTTTTCTTTATCTGACATATAGATTACCATCTTTCTCTGCCCTCCTGAGCAGAAACACAAAGCCCATGGTTTCTCTATCTAGAGTTCCTGGTGGGTAAGCACGTCCTGTAGGCTGGGAACAAATTTGTTATCGTCTATTTCTATTTAAGGTCTTATAGTATCTTTTTAAATGTACTTTATGGCGTTACTATGAATTCCCTCTTATTTGCAAAGATGAGATGCTTTAGAGCAGTGATTATCAACCTTTTCATCTCATGACACACATAAACTAATTACTAAAATTCTGCGGCACTCCAAAAATATATTTTTTGCTGATGTGACAAAGAAATTAGTATAATTTTATTGATTTACAAAATATAATAGTAATAGGTAATTACTATTACCTTTTTGCTCCAAAGTGATTTTTTTAAAACATCAGTTGCCTATACTTGTATAAGGATTTCTGTTACTAAGAATAAATGGAAAGATACATGAAGCAAGGTCCAGAGGGTTCGAAGCACATCATATACAGTGTCTGCTATTAACATATACATATATATTTGTTATAATTGATAAGCCAAAATTAATACATTATAATTTATTATAATCCATAATTTACTTTAGGGTTCGCACTCATGTTGTACCTTCTATGGGTTCCAACACATATATAACGGCATATATTTCTAGTGCCCTAAACATGTCCTATGCTTAATCAATTCGTTCCTCCCTTCCCTCATTCTGAACCCTTGGCAACCACCTATCTTTTCATTGTCTCCATAGTTTTGCCTTTTCTAGAATGTCATATAGTTGGAATCTTTAAGTATGTAGCCTTTTGAGAATGGTTTTCTTTCACCGAGCAGTATGCATTTAAGATTTCTTCATGCCCTTTTGTGTATTAATAGCTTATTTCTTTTTAGTGTTGAATAACATTACATTGTCTGCATTCACCACAGTTTATCCATTCACCTACGAAAGGGCATCCTGGGTGCATCCAAGTGTGGACAATTATGAATAAGTCCGCTATGGACATCCACAGGCAGGTTTCT
This sequence comes from Myotis davidii, assembly GCF_000327345.1. Lineage (NCBI taxonomy): Eukaryota > Metazoa > Chordata > Mammalia > Chiroptera > Vespertilionidae > Myotis > Myotis davidii. The sequence continues at coordinate 49,395 of NW_006290523.1, forward strand.
GTGTGGACACACTTTGTCAACTCCTTTGGGTAAAACAAAAAGGAGCACAAATGCTGAATTATATGGTAAGAGTTTTATAAGAAACTGCCAAACAGTCTTTCAAAGCGGCTATAACATTACAAATTCCCAGCAGCAATGAATGAGAGCTTCTATTGCTCCACATCCTCACCAGCATTTGATATTCAGTGTTTTAGGTTTGGGCTTTTTCCAATTAGGTGTGTCGTGGTACCTTACGGTTGTTTTAATTTGTATTTCTCTGGTGACATATAATGTGGTGTATTTTTTCATATGCTTATTTACTTACTAACTGTATATTTTCTTTGGTGAGAAAACTTTTTAGTCATTGATCCATTTTAATTGGGTGTTAGTTTTTTATTGTTGATTTTTAATAATTCTTTGTATATTTTGGATAATATTCCATTATCAGATGTATCATTTGAAAATATTTTCTCCCAGTCCATGGTTTGTTTTCTCATTCTTTTGACATTGTCTTTTGTAGAGCATTAGTGTTTAATTTAATGAAGTCCAGTTTATCTTTTTATTTTATTTTATGGATTGTGCTTTTGGCATTGTATCTAAAACGTCGTTGCCAAACCTAAGGTCACCTAGGTATTGTCCTATGTTATTTTTAATGATTTTATAATTTTTTATTTTATATTTCAGTCTATAATTCATTTTAAGATACATTTTTTGAAGGGTAATAGGCCTGTGTCTAAATTCAGGTTTCTGTGTATGTTAACGTCCAGTTGTTTCAGCACAATTTTTTGAAAAGACTATAATTTCTCTATTGTGTTGCCTTTGCTTTTTTGTCTGTGATCAATTAACTATATTTGTATGGGTTTATTTTGGGGATCTCCATTCTGTTCCATTGGCGTATTTATCTTTTCTTGCCAATTCCACGCTGTCTTGATTACTATAGATTCATAAAAAGTCTTGACATTGAGTAGTGTCAACCCTCCAACTGTTCTTCTTCAATATTATATTGGCTACTCTGGCTTTTTGCTTCTCCATATAAACTTTCACATGATTTTGTCAACCTGTAAAATAATTTTCTGAGATTATCCTGAGTCTATAGATCAAGTTGAGACAAGCTGACATGCTGACAATACTGACTGGTCCTATCCATAATGTGAAACATCTCTCCATTTATCAAGTCTTTGATTTCTTTCATCAGAGTGGCGCAGTTTTATTCATGTAGATCTGGTACACATTTTTATTAGATTTTTGCATATTTTTTGGTGCTAATTTAATCATTTTTTGTGTTTTCAACCTAAAATTCCAATTGTGCACTGACGTTATGTTAGAAAGCAGTGGAGGACTTGTGTGTATTAACCTTGTAGCCAACAACCTTGTTACATTTTCTAACTAGTCCCAGGAGTGTTTTTGTGATTCTTTGGGATTTCCAACATAGATAGATACTCATGTTATATGTGAACAAAGACAGCTTTAGGTCTTTTTTTTTCTACCTGTACATCTTTTAATTATTTTTCTTGTCTTGTTGTCTTAGCTATGATTTCCAGAATGATGTTGAATAGGAGTGGTGAAAGCAGACATACTTGCTGTGCTCCTGATATTGATATAAAAACATATAATTGTTAAAATTATGTGTAAATTTAGCCATAGAATTTTTATATATGTTCCCTATTAGGTTGGGGAGATACTCCTTTCCAACTTTCCATCATAAATGGGTGATATATTATGTCATATATATATTTTCTGTATCTACTGATATAATCATATGATTTTTCTTGGGGAGAGTAGCATATGATTCAAAATTCCTCACCTCCTTTCCTTTAATTATATTATTTCTAATGGTAAAAATGTGGTTTTTATTATCTCTAGGAGTTTTTTCCTAGCCAGGGAAATACATACTGTAAAACTAATGCTCTTGCTTTTTCATTTACCCATGTACTGACAATGGCAACTGCATTATAGTGGGCAGCTGGATAAAGCAATGGTCATATATCATCATTTGGAAGATACACTACAATTTTTGGAAATATTAACATATGATCAGATATGCATATTATAATAAGTGAGCTATGTTACTACTATCTAAAAGCCCCATTTAAATTCACAAATAAGATGTTAATAACCATGACTGTTTCAAAATAATTAGCAGAAAAAATTCTGCCAAATTCCTAAGATCATTACCCCTACAAATTAGTTTAAATGTACATTTAAAAATTATATTGCACAAAAAATTTCCATGGTATAAAGGGATTCTTTATAAGGAAATTGGTAAGTATAGGATATAAGTATAAAATTAAGATACAAATTCTTACACAGAAATATTCTAATAATAAGTTGAAAACACAAACTTTTATTTAGACCTAAACACCACAGAAATCATGCTCAAATGTGGCCAAGTATTATAAGGCTGAATGAAATAGCTAATATATAAGGGTGACTAAATTGTAGGTTTGTTCTTTCACTTTTTACTTAAATTTGACATCATGGTATGGTTGGTACACGGCATGAAACAAATTGTAAAAACTAAGGAAAAAGAAAAAATTAGAAGAAATAGCATATTTGCTTTAGTCTTTTCTAAAAGCCCCAGGAGAGCACCGGGAGGACACCGGGGCAGCCCCCGGGAGAGATCCGAGGGTCTTCCAGGAGGACTCTATCGAGCCCGGTTAGTTTTCCAAGAAACAGGAGCAGCTGCTCCACACGGGACTTGGTGGTGGCGATCTTGATTGCTAGCTCATTGGGAGCCAATCTGGGATTGAAACTACATATGCAGTAACTCAAAGTTTAAGAAAGTAAAATATTTGATGCCAATATCGAGTCCATTGATAAATTCCATTTATTTTGGAGGTTGTATAAGAGATAAGGGGCAACATTGCGCATTGGGGTCTGGTGAGAAGTCACTGAGCAGGCTAATCCCAGAGTGCAGGTAGACTTAGTACAAACACTGTAAAACCCTGAGGTAGAACATCAAGAGGATGATGTTAACCCTTTGACAAGTGTTTTCCTTAAATGGATAGACACATATTCAAGGGGACCATCTAAAGCAGTGGTTCTCAACCTGTGGGTCGCGACCTCTTTGGCAGTCGAACGACCCTCTCACAGGGGTCGCCTAAGACCATCCTGCCTATCAGATATTTACATGACGATTCATAACAGTAGCAACATGACAGTTATGAAGTAGCAACAAAAATAATTTTATGGTTGGGTCACAACATGAGGAACTGTATTTAAGGGCTGGAAGGTTGAGAACCACTGAAAAGCCTGCTGTCTTAAGTGAGAAAATATCAGAATGCAATGCACAATGCACAGTCATGCTTCAGGGGGAGAAAGCAAGCCACTTGCAGTACCTTGTATGAAAGAGGGCCATCTGCGTTTTCTGTGAGGACAAGAACGGTTGTTATGCTGAAGACAATGCTATAGTTGGAGCATGTTCACCTTATTGCCAAACCTGCTACTTAACTCCTCCGATCTGCTCCAAAATTGCCATGATCCTCAACGCATTTATAAAGTCACAAAAGTTTATATCTTACAATATCATTTGCCAGAAATATTGTCTCGGATACCTCTTATGCATTCATTGATTTTTAATATTTTTTATTAGGAACCTATTATGTAACAGTCACTGCAATTGGCTTTGTAGATGCAAAGATGAGCAAACAGCATTAATTCGAAAAAGTGCTATGATGTGCATTTTACATGATGTACATGATGCTATAAGAGTGAATAAAAAAGGGCAATTTTACCTAATCTACAAGAAGGTAATTATTTTATTAGGAAGGTACATTCGTGCTGCGATATGAAAAAAAAATCACTAGTGGGAAGAGAATGTGGGGAGAGGGAAGGGCACAGGAAATGGCTTGTCCAAAAGGCATTGGTAGGGGCTGGGGGGAAACAGAATAATTGCATGACGTCAATCATGTATTGATAGATGATAGGTAGGTCGGTAGGTGGGTAGGTAGACCGAGAGATAGATAGATACTACACCTGACTACCACTCACCAGGATTTTACAAGCATCCAAAAGTCAACAAGATTCCGTTAAGATTTCCTAACCGCTGTATTCTGTGTCACCTTGTGAAGCATAGGTCCCCTTAGTTAAGAACTAATAGCATCAGGAAAACTGTGAGAAAAAAGTGACATCCTCAAAGCCATTATCAGTAAAGACATGTTGTCTCTTTCTTGTTCTCTTAGAGGAGCCAGCATTGGTAACTATCTATAAAATTTGACCTTTTTTTACAGATCATTGTAGAGATAAGCGAATGCGACCTTGTAGACAAAATAGTGCCGCGCTTAACATTTATGCCCCAGTGCTGAGGGTGTGCCACCAGAAATGCTCACTCAAAACCCAACACTAGAGAAGCTTTGGTCGCGGTTTTTGAGACAGGAAAAAAATCATATCAAGAGAATGTTACAATCTAATCTTGTTACCAACACAGCACAGGCATTTCTATATGATTGCTATTTAAAAATACTTTTCCTTCCATCAATGTGGACACATGGGAATTTACTAAAAGGATTCTAGAAACAGATCTTAGTCTGAGTTCTGAGTATGCTTTGTATATGCCGTTATCATGAAAATTATACAGTATCTTTGCAATCATTTAATTAATAAAATGATACTGTGTAGATTAAAAGCAACAAATGAATATACTAGTAAATTAGCATAATTCCAGCTACATGTGTTCAATGACCATTAACTATTCTAAATTGTTATTCTTATGCCTCTACAGTATCTTTAATTACAATGAGCACTCCTACTACACATTGCAGGTAGACCATATATCACAGTCTAAGCCAGCGCACCACACTTTTACAGTGGATATGGTCAACTGGGAGGTAGCAGTTGGGAGAGCTGGTGTTAGTCAATCTGGAAATCAAAAGAGTCTGGAGTCTGTTATCTAGAGCTCATTTCTATGGGCTAAAATTATACCATCTGAAAGGAAAAGTGCTCATAACAAGGATGTTTTTCTTTGGCTTTGATAATTTCTAATAGGGAACTCTGCAAGGACAGAAGCCAGCATCTTATGTATCTGTCTATAAACTGAGTCTGAGTACTGTTTTGCCTGTTTGTGAAGTCAAACTGTGTTTTAGATTATAGAGTGAAAATTCTTATCATGTAGGGCAATGTCTGAAAAACAAGAAGGTAGACCCATTTGAGTACAGATCTATAAACATGGGTCCAAACAATGTCTTGCACATATTTCATAAGGCCTTTCCCTGTGGAACCAAGGTTTTAATGTCTATTGTTTCATGACACCAAATTTCATGTTAGTAGAACTAGAATGGTAACAATGTAAGCCATAGAAGTGTAGAGAAAAAAATTGCTCAGTCTCTTCTAAATAGAATACGATCCTAGAAGACTGTAATATGCATAGTTTTCATTGCCGAACTCCCTGCTCACTTCTCAAAATAATAACATTATTTTTGTAGATGTTTACTTATATAATAATGAAATTTGTTTTTCCAAAAACAATTAGCTTAATTAAATATTTGTATACTAACTTTTCATTGAACAAGATATTATATATACCCACATTTATATTTGCATACACATATAAACAAAAGATTTTAATGTTTGCAAAGTGTTGCTCTCAATGGATTATTCATCCTGTCTTTAACAAACCCTTAGATGTTGTGTGTAAATTATTCAGATTTTTTCTACTATAAGTTGCATTGTACTAAATATCTTTGTTATATTTTTTCACATTTATATAAGTATTTCCTATATTCTTAATATTAATTAGTGTAAATGAAATGTACTTTTCTTATAAGATTTTCCTATTCTATATTCAAAGTATTAAAAATGTGGATGCCTGACCCTGGCTGGTGTGGCTCAGTTAGTTGGAGCATTGCCCTGTGCACCTAAGGGTCAAGGCTTTGATTCCCAGTCAGGGCACATACCCAGGTTGGGGGTTTGATGCCTGGTCAGGGCATACTGGAGGTAATGAATTAATGTTTCTCTCTCATACTGATATTTCTCTCCCTCTCCCTTCCTCTCACTCTAAAAAGAATCATACAACCAACCAACAAACAAACAGAAAACCAGAGCACACCTTATTTTAATAGGCAACTGAAATATTCTTATATTATTTGGTTATATAGACACAAACTCTACATGTTCTCATTTCTTCATTTTTACTTTGAAAAATTTCAGGAGTATACAGTGATATTTACAAGTGGAGTACAAGCTATGAGTGTTGGGAAATGTACAGAGTTGTATATACTGCAATCAATACTCATCATCCCTTCTCATCCAAATTCATTCTTGTGCCCCTTTGTGGTCAGCTCCTCTCAACTCTCCTAACTTTTATAAACTATTGATCTACTCTTCATTTCTATTGTCTTACCAATTCTAAAATGTTACAAAATGAATTACATAGTATGTAGCTTTTGCGTCTGACTTCTTTTTTTTTTTTAAAAAAAAAGGAATTGAGAATTCATCTATATTACATGGATTGGTAGTTCATTCCTTTTGACTGCTAAGCAGTATTCTATTGTATAATGTGTAACAGTTTATCCATTCACTCGTTGGACAACAGTTGGATTGTTTTTAATTTTTGGCAATTATGAACTATAATACTACAAACATTGGAAGACAGGTTTTTGTGTAAATTTGTTTCCATTTCTCTTGAACTAAGGAGTAGAATTGCTTGGTAATATGAGAACTGAAGGTTTAACTTCATAAGAAATTGCCACCCTATTTTCCAGATTGGCTGTGGCATTCTACATCTTCACTGACATACACAGAAGCTCCGGCTGTTTCACATGCTGACCAGAGCTTGACATTTCACTCTTTAAAAATTGTTCTAACTAAAATATTTCATTTAATAGAGATAATATAAATTAGAATTAGAGAAGAATAAACTATATAGCATTTGAGGGTGGCAGGTAATGAATCAAGAATGATCAAAGTGTGAAGAATTATCTTCCTGCCAACTGTATCTAACTGACATGACCTTGATTGATATCTTTACATATCGACTTGATGACAGCACCTCAGTCAAATAATATACTTTGTGGTTTTAAAGAGCTTTCTATCCTAATGACTAATGGCGTTGAGGACCTGTTTATGTGTTTGTCATCCAAACACCTTCTTTAAGTGTCTATTCAAATCTTTTACCCAATTTTTAATTGGGTCAATTATTTTCTTATTCTTGATCACTTACCTTTCAGCATAATCTTGATTTCTCTGGATTAGCTGCATACAAGGCCCTGCTATAGGGTTCTTTATGCCTCACTTTAGGACATTGTTTAACAAATACATGGCTTAACTATTACTAAAGAGATGATTGCAATGAAACATCCACCATTCATTTATTATTGGTAATCGAAGAATCCTTAATAGGCTATCTCTAAAAACAATAATTCAGTCAGAACTTAGTTAATATTAGAAGCAAACTCAACTAATTATAAGGTCAGGTAATTGCTTAAACTAATTTTTAAAATGCTTGAGAAGCCAACATAAGTATTGAAAATGTATTCATATATACTAGTATATTTAAATATCTAAATTCCTCAGGCCTTCACTTAGAAACATTCTACTCCATATTTTACAAATAATACTAACAATTTGTATTTTCAATTTTTAAATGATAGACAAGAAATTTGAATTAGGGTAGAGACTGGTAAAGTCAGATTAAATGCTTATTACAAAGGAAAAGTACTGATAATCTTTCAGAGAGGTGAATAAGATAGTATATAGAAGAATATATTTAAAGCAAGCAGTTTCAGGTCAGTCCACTTAGCAATTGATATGTAACAAATTCAGTCATTCTGTACTGTGGCCAGATAATACATTTTGCTAATGATACATATTAAAAATTGGGAGTAATATTAGATTTAACATTCTCTGTTTAATAGAATATGTATAAATTGCCTTAGAGAAATTTCTTTAAAATATAGAAATTGTTTTATAGTTAATATGTGGTGATGGCAAAGAACAAAGTTAGAGTTCCCATTTCTGGAGCTACAGTCTCTTAGATGCTACAGGTAATTTTCCAATAGTGCCACATAACCTATGACTCTCACTTAACATTTATGAGAAAAACTTTCTGTGACATCAGAAGAATTTTCCTGCCACAATTAGAGACTGATGCTAAAAACAATTGAGATACTAACTTTGGAGCAGCAGAAATATGTTAAAAGCTCAACCAAAACACCCCACCCTTGTTATAATAAAAAATGACATGCTTATACGTATGTAGAGATTTACTTGTAAAGGAATGCATTTTAGAAATGGTCAAGATGTCCTTTCTGCACATCTTCACTTTTGTAGATTTCTAATTATTTATTTCAGTATCTTGGAAATATTTTTTGCCTCTGTCCTGATGCTTCCTTTTTGTCTCACCTCCTAGTCCCAGATATCCAATAAATGTTTTATCGTCAGTGGTTGCTCAATCCTATTCATAGTGAACATTGCCGTTTGCTAAAGTCTGAATTATTTTCTTTTTTAGTATGAGCTGGTTTTACTTAATAATTCCTTCTTTGATTTTTCCTAGTTTTTCATTACACCATCTTTAATTTCTTAGCTCCTTCAAAGAGTTCAAAACTTTCAAGAAAGAAGAACTTGGAATTTTGATTTAGAAATTAGAAATACATGAGTGAAGTTTCACTCATATGTGGGATTTAAGACTGAAACCCGTGAACACAAACAGCAGGGTGGTGATTTCCAGAGGGAAGCGGGTGGGGGTGACGGAGGCCTAATATATGGTGACAGGAGATTTGACTTTGGGTGGTGGGCACACAGTGCAATGTACAGACCTTGTAACATAGAAACCCAACATCTGAAACCTATATGATCATATTAACCAATGTCATACTAATAAATCAACAAATTTAATTTAAAAAATTAAAATTATAAAAAAGTTACAATGCCTCCTCCTCCATGATAAGTAAATATTTTAGACAATTGAATATATTTTATTTCTTGTAAGTCATCTTTTTAACTTGAAGAGAATATTAACTTCAGTGAGTGACAGAGATTGATGTGAGTCTCATGAATCACCAACATGCCTGGATAAAGATGACCTCTTGGCTAATAGAAGTAATTTGAATTCCTTGTACTTTTTAGATGAATACAATTTTCAGCTTTTTTTATTGGCAGGTGATTCATCATTATGTATCAAATAGTGAAGACTTTTATCCCTGCCAACTGCTTCTGACTTGCTTGACCCTGATTTATATCTTTGTTGTCCTAACCTAATTTAGATAACTTGCTGTCTTGGCTTAAATAAATGATTTCAATGGAAATAGTCAAATGAGCAATAGAAGTTTCAGAGTTAAATATGTTCTTTCCCAAACCTGAATTCAGATGTGCAGGCCTTGGTCATTGTGGGCACTCTGTAGCCAAACACTTAGCTGTGATCCACTGCAGCTTTCTCAGCGAAGTCCCAGAGCCCAGCTCTGGGAAGAACGTGCGGTTAAAGCAAAGGGGTGGAGGGGTGAAGGATGTTAAAAATTGCTTAGCTGAGTCTGACATTTTATCTCTTCAATATTAATTATGCCGCGGGCTTCTTCCTATTTACATACCTAAGTGTTTGCTTGGGACATAAATGGTACTAAACTGTCTTGAGAAAGCCATAGAGCAGCTCTGTTAGATAAAACTTCTTGCAGCTGGTAATTTTTGGCAATTAATATTATGAATGCTAATGCGATGGGGAAAGGGAAGGCACTTCCAGGATGCCACTTATCACTGTAAAACGAAAGAAAATGTCAGAAGTGGTGAGCCTGCTGAGAGGATTACTTCAGGGGAGGAAATAGATGGCAAATGTTAAAATTATCATATTTATGGACAGGCGAGAAGTTTAAAACTGGGGTATCTAATAAATAGTGTAGCAAATTGAGTTTATTTAAATATTATTAAATGCTTGTTTTGGATTGTCTTATATAACAGTAAAAGCTTTTTTAAAAAGATTATACTGGCCCAAAGTAACATTGAAAGCAGATGCACAAAAGTTAGCTCATTTGATTATCTCAGTAATTGATGAGGTATTGGGGGGAGGGGGGGAGGAGTTAGTTTTATTATGCTTAGGGTCAATATTTGATAGAAATATTAAAATGAGATTTATATCAGGAATAAGTTGAGCTTGATAGATAAAAATAAAAGCCTAAAGTTATGGGAAAATAATCAGCAGAACTGCTGGTATCTACTTCAGCAAGATGGGAATTGTTGTCACAACTTTGAAAGTAGTTACATTCTCTCAAAACTTCCAAGTAAATGAAAAAGGTCACTATGCTGTTCATTAAGCGAAGGAATTTAAACCAGACTTGCTCTTCAGTGGAAAGAATGTAGGTGGAGAGCAGTAACAAGCATTTTTAACACATGAGTTGTGTACAATTCAGAAATGAAAATAAATTATATTATCATTTTGCCCAGTTCTCATTTATGAATTGAAGAACTCTGAGTTTCAGCTTATGCGAGTTTCTCTTAGATTTCAAAATGACAGGTGACTTAATTTTGTAAGGACTTAGGAAATACATAGTTTTAAATCTCCTGTGTTGCATTTTTTACTCAGGTATAAGATTGAATTATGGTGACTATGACACAATAGTATTTTGGTCAGTGAAAGAGAAAGTGTTCTAATTGTGTGTGATAGTGTGAAGCTCCAGTTCTAATTCGTCTGTCTCCTAATTCCCAGAAGCACATTCACAAGTGGTATGGCATGCATACTAATTTTTTGTCTGTTAAATTGGTCACTATGTAAAGAAAATATATGAAAAGTGATAAATTGAGAAGACATTCTTCCTCTTTTTAATTCATTAAGCTTTTATTAAGTAACAGCTCAGTATTTTCAGATTTGTGAGGAAAAGGAAAACAATAGTATACTCAGCATTAAAGAACCAATTTATTTTCCCAGAAACAAATTTGTAAGCATGGTAAAATTGAAATTTAAACACGTGTAGGCAGTAAAAAGGATACATATAAGAGTATATCATAAAGAGTTGATTTGAATATTATAAAAGGATAACGCATTAGAATTATTCCCAGTTAGGTAGCACTAAGCCTTGACATTGCAAGGTTGATTGGGTTCTCTAGCTTAGACTTTATCATTGGATGCCTGAAATTCCTCTAGAAGGAGAAAAAAAAAACATCTTATGAAACATTGAGAAATATAGTAAAATCTTTATAAATATAACATTTTTGTGAGTTTATCATAGCAAATAGTTTTAAAAATAACTCTAGGTGAATGGGTAGAATATGAAATGGAATGTCATGTATCCACGTCTGCTTGGGCTGCTACACCAAAATGCCACAGACTGGGGGCTTAAACACTAGAGATTCATTTCTCACCATTTTTGAGACCGGGAGTCCCATGATCTGGTTGTCAGCAAATTTGATTTATTGTTGGCATGAGATTTTTAATTTGTTCATGATTCTGTTTTTGGAGATTGTATGCTTCTAGGAATTCATCCATTTTTCCTATGCTATCAAATTTATGGTATGTCATAGTCTCTTATAATTTTTTGCATTTCCATGGTATCAGTTGCAACTCTTCCTCTCTCATTTCTGATTTTGTTTATTTGAACCCGTTGTCTTTTTTCCTTAGTTATTCTAGCAAACGGTTTATCAATTTTATGTTTTCAATGAACAAGCTTTTAGTTTCATTGATCTTTTGTATTTCATTTATTTTATCTGTTCTTCTTGTGCTAGTTCATTTAGGTGTAAAGTTAGATGGTTTATTTTAGAATTTTCTTATTTCTTCAGGTAGGCCTTTGTTGCTAGGAACTTCCCTCTGAGAATTGCCTTTGCTACATTCAGAAATTGTTTTGTGTTATATTTCTGTTTATATTTGTTTCTAGGTATTTTTTTTCTGATTTCTTCAATGACCTTTTAGTTGTACAGTAGTATGTGGTTTAATCTCCATGGTTTTTGTGGGTTTTGCAGTTTTATTTTTATAATTTATTTCTAGTTCATGCCTCTTGATTGGAGAAGATTCGTGGTATGATTTCAATCTTCTTTAATTTATTGAGACTTGTTTTGTGGTCAGCATATGAAAAGACTTTAAAATAATCAAAATATGCAGCTAGGACTGAGAATCACTGATGGTTGAACATTGAATCCATAAGTTGGGACTAATTGACAAATAGTTCTGAATGAATTGGAGCTAGCATTTGATCCAATATGCACTGAAGACCCCATCTGGGCTATTAAGTTGGTGGTCAGTTGGTTAAAATTGTATTCTAACTCTAGTTGGTAACTGTGAAAAAATTTGAGTTAAAGGTAACTAATCTTATTGAATCTTCAGGGTAGCAATTTAGAATCCGGATGGGAAGAGGAAAGAAACCATAGCTTACATTCTGTTATATAAAAATTAGTTACAATTAGAGTTAGTTAGCGATGTGATTGTCTGTTGAGTCCCATATTAGAGGAAGTGTTAGGAATAGGCTACATGAATAACCATATAATTGGGCTATTTCAGAATACTTTTTACATTTCATGAGTGGTTATATAACATTAACCTTAATAATCTTTTAAACTTCAAGATAAAAATGGCAGGGGAAAATTATTTTTTAAAATAGAATCAAACGTATATACATACATTCATAACCCATAGACAAAGACAATAGTGTAGCGAAGGCTTGAGGTGGGGTGGGGTGGGTGCAGGGTGGAGGGAGTCAATGGAGAAAAAAAGGGGGACATCTCTAATACTTTCAACGATAAAGGTAAATGAAAAAATAGAATTGAGACCATATTGAAGTGAGGCTCAGTGTGTTTTCTTCCCTTACCTTTTGCATATGATGCTTTGTAAAAATCTACCCTTAATATGATCTCTTAGAGATGCTTTGTATTTGCATAGCACCATGTGACCATAGGTCAGATAGCCTTAAAGGGGAAAATTATGAACTCAAATTTGAGCCATGTTGACTTTAAAGTAAGTTTGTATATTTAAAGATGGGTGATTTAAATACAGTTTGAAAGTTGAGACTTAATATCAGGCAAATGAAGTTTGTTTTTTTTTTTAAATATGTTTTTTATTGATTAAGATATTACATATGTGTCCCTGTCACCACATCCCCCCCCGCTCATGCCCTCACCCCTCCTCCCCCCCGTTGTCCCTGCCCATTGGTTCTGCCTCTCTGCC
>NW_006290523.1:63403-89351 GCF_000327345.1 Myotis davidii
CATAAATTATGTTCTTCAAAGAATTCCTGACTCTCAGCTTAATAACCCCCAAGTCCCAAAGTTTAACTCAACATCTACTTATCTCTCATACCTGACATTTCAATGATGAGGTGGGATGTAAGCTCCGTTCCACCTAGTCTTTCAGGGAGCCAGCTTCCTTCCATTGAGTGGCTCCCTCATCCCCTAGAATCTCTGCCTTTCACCTGCCAAGAAGCAAAAAAGGAAAGTTTAGAGGATTGTGCATGAGAGGTTCAGAGCCAGCGTGTAAAGAGCACACATCACTTCTGCCAAACACCCCCTCTGATTATTATTCTGGGTGTCAGCATGGAGGATGTTCTGGATGAGATGCATATTTAAATCAGTGAACTCTGAGAAACGCAGATTGCCCTCCATAATGTGGGTGAGCCTCACCCAGTCAGTTGAAGGCCTGAGAGAACAGAAGTGACCAGCAGCCCTGAGCAAGAAAAAGTTCTTCAGTCACTTCAGCACTGTGCCTCCTCTGAGTCTGGGTATGATATCCTCTTTACTCCTAGTTGTAGAATTTCCACTCAGCCAGCCCTCCTGTGGTTCTGGATGATGTCCGTTCCATCTTTTAGGTGTAATTTGAATTGGTTGTTCGAGGCAGCAATCTCTGGCGTTAACGTATGCCGCCATCTTGGTTTCTCCAGGCAAATGAAGTTTTGAAGAGAGATACTATGGAGACTGTGCTATGGAGATCACAAAAGCAGTGAACCAAAGTTGAACTCAGTAAGAAGAGGTGAACAAGAGGAAAGTGGACAGAAGCCAGGTGTAGTTTAATGACTGAGACAAACAATTGCTGGACTGGAAGTCTGTTGAAGGTTTGGTCCCATTAGTTTGCATTATATGGAAACCTACTAAATCCTCAATAAATGTTCGAAAGAAAAATTTCAATTCTACCAGCAAAATATGGACTCTGATTCTTGATAATTATATATTTATCTTTTAGTAATTAATATCACCCAGCCTTCCATATAAATACTAGAGGCCGGGTGCACAAAAATTTGTGCACTGGGGGGAAGGAGTCCCTCAGCCCGGCCTGCACCCATTTACAGTCCAGGACCCTATGGGGAATGTCCACCTGTCGACTTAGGCCCACTCTCCAGGGGATCAGGCCTAAGCTTGCAGTCAGACATCCTTCTGGCAGCCAAGGAGCCCTCGAGGGATGTCCGACTAAAAGCTCAGGCCCTCAAGGGATCGGGCCTAACCTGTTAGTTGGACATTCTTAGTGCTGCCATGGAAGTGGGAGAGGCTCCTGCCACCACCTCTGCGCTGGCCAGCCATGAGGCAGCTTCTGGCTGAGTGGCACTCCCCATATGGAAGTGAACTGACCACCAGGGGGCAGCTCCTGCATTGAGCGTCTGCCCCTGGTGGCCAGTGCGCATCATAGCAACCGGTCATTCTGCCGTTCGATTTGCATATTAGCCTTTTATTATTATTATATAGGATGTCCCTATTTCCCCCCTTTTGCCCCCCTCAACATAACCATTATACAACTAACAAAATTTGGAACATATTTTTCTTATAATCTCTTTAATGTTACTTAATCCATTTACTTTGTTTTTGTTAATCTTCACCCAAGGATATTTTTCCATTGAATTTTAGAGAGAGTGAAGGGAAAGGGAGAGACACATTGATTGGTTGCCTCCGGAACATGCTCTGATAGGGACTGGGGATCAAGCTAGCAACTGAGGTACATGCCCTTGACTGGAATCGAACCTGGGACCCTTCAGTCCACAGGCTAATGCTCTATCCACTGAGCAAAACAGGCTGCAGCTTAATTCATTTACTTTTAATCTCTACATGTCTTTATATTTAAAGTGGGTTTTTTTTTATTCACCCTCATAATCTGTCTTTTAATTGGTGCATTTATGCCACTGACTTTCCGAGTGCTTACTGATAGAGTTACTGCCATATCAGGCGGCTTCTGGGACTTCCGGGGCCGGCCTGCAGCTTGGGACTGGATCCGATCACGGGCAGCAGGCAGGCGGCTTCTGGGGTTGCACACGGGGGCCTGGATGGGGGCTTGTGCTGGCTGCTGGCGCTGTCCCACCCTGCCTGCAGTATGCAAAGTAGCAGCTATCTTTGTTGGTGGTTAATTTGCATATCGTGCTGATTAGCCAATGGGAGGCGTAGCGAAGGTATGGTCAATTACTATGTTTGTCTATTATTAGATAGGATTAGGCCTCAGTGACCTCAGAGTGAGAATAAACTTGAAATTTACTGAACTTTTCAGAGGAATATAAGGACATTTTCCAGTCTCAAATCAGGGTGCTTAATGAACAAGTTAAATTATCCTGAGAATTTGTAACCTTAATCTAGTCCTCAGAATGATTTGCAGAAATCTGTGTGGTCCAAAACACCTGAAGCTAAGAATTTAGTTTTAAGTGGCTCACAATAATGCCACCAGGTACATGGCAGACGTAAACAGAATCCTCTCAGAAGGAAAAGACAGAGTTGAACAAAAACAGTTAAAAGAGGCTATATACAAAAGGCACAGTTAAACATAAAGCTTCAGAAAGGCTGAAAGTAAAACATTTAAAAATAGTATATTGGAGATATATTAGGCAAAAGAGAATTGTTATTGCCATGCTGATATTAATGTGAAATATACATAAAGACATACAGCTTTATTGAGATTAAAGAAGGTCACTATACAGTTATAAACATTTAAATTCACCAGACGGACAGATGTTTTAAACTTATATGCCTCTAACAACATAGCCACAAAATTAAACAAAACTACAGAACTGCAGAGAAAGAGATTAATCTACCACCCTATTTACAGATAGTTAATACATATTTTAACAATCGATAGATCAAGTAGACAAAAACCAGTTACAAGACATAGAAAGACAGAATAATAGTCACTTGGAGAATTCTATGCTGTATTTTATTTATCTGATTTATAACCACAGTAAACATAGTCTTCATGTTGTTTCTACAATTGGAAAAATTTTCTAATACCATCTAGGAAAACATACTCAACCAGACATCCAGAGAACATAGTTGGGCATTTGATGGATTGGAAACATTAGGCTTTTGCTAATTTAGGATACTTATCCTTGAATTTTAGACCCTTAGTCCTAGAACAGAGCAAAAACAGATTAAGTGCACATTATTAAAAGTTTTCAGGTCTAGTCAAAAATTCATTTTGAAAGCTTTGACATGAAAATGAACAGAATCCTGACAGCATTTTTCCACATCTGACATGGCTGCTTCTGTTACAAGATATAGAAATTTGATGTTCCATAAAAATAGATCAAATACTCCATTCCATTTCTTTTTAACTGAAGAGGCTGGTTTTCCCACACTCAAAGCTACCCTTTAATACTAGTCCACTACTTTGCTTGTGTGGACTGTGTTATCTTATGAGTTCTTTTTTTTTATTGTTTGAAGTATTAGAAATAGTGTTACATATGTCTCCTTTTTTCCCCATCGATCTTCTCCACCCCTGGCACATGCCCTCGCCCCTCCAGTGTCTGTGTCCATTGGTTATGCTTATATGCATGCATACAAGTCCTTTGGTTGAGTTCTTTATAGCGTATATTCCATTTCTTGTTTTAAAGAAATTTCTTCATTAGTGATTAAACAGAGCATAGAAAAATTTAGAACTGCTTTCTTTTAAACAAACTTCTATTGTGTTTCCTTGTTTTCCTACTCAAGTGCTTGGGCTATGTTTACATTGCCTCTAAGAATTTTAGTAGATGATGTTTTATGATATCTCATTAAATGTTTGACTTTTAATTCTACACTTCCAGTTCCTTTAGACGACCTTTTCACAGGGGTTGCCTAAGACCATCAGAAACCACATATATAATTACATATTGTTTTTGTGATTAATCACTATGCTTTAATTATGTTCAATTTGTAACAATGAAATTGGGGGTCACCACAACATGAGGGACTGTATTAAAGGGTCGCGGCATTAGGAAGGTTGAGAAGCACTGCTTTAGATAATAAATGTGTACAGCTAAATTTTAAAACTGAGACTTTTGTATATTTCTCTGCACATATTAAATATTCAAGAAATGCTTATTGAATGGGTGGGTGCGTGAATGTATGAATAAAAGACTAACTAGCAAGAATATAACTCCTCTTAGCTTATTAAATGCAACTGTTTGACCCAGGACATCTTTAGCTACTGTACTGGCTGTCTTCCCAGAGCCCAAGGTAGTGCTAAGAATGAAGCCAGAAAGTAACCCAATTTTTGACAAAAACACAAGGGGATTTAATAAAAAAAATATATTTCTTGGGCATTAAAATCACATGCAATGGTTAAGAAGAACCAGTAGAACCATTTGCTGAGTTATAAAAGCAGTGTAAAAAATTTCCAAGTACTTCTAAAGGAAGAACTATGGGAAAAATAGAGGTTTGCTTTTAAAGAAATAATCTTTCTTAATTCTTTCATGCTGTGGTTCATCTTAACTGAAGAAATTTCTATTTTAACAATCTCTTCTTACAAAAACGTTTACTTTGCTATAACTTCTAACTTACAACATTGGTCTGTTTTCATCCCAATGATGCCTCTTCTGGTGGTGAGTTCTCCCCTTGAGGGCTATAAAGGAGCAGCAGACTGCGACAGCCCAGGACACCCTACCCTCTGAACAACCAGCCTTTAGCTGAGGACACACACACACACACACACACACACACACACACACCCCAAGTTTTGCCCTGTAAAGATTTTAAAGATGCTGCTTTATTTTAGCATAAAATCTGTAATGTTGCCTGGAAATGTCCAGGTATGCTGATTAATTCCATGAGAAGCTTTACACAAACATGAATATATTTAGTTTATGAATATATGCAAGTAAATACATTTACATAAAGATTTTTTAAATGCACATACATACATTTGATACATCTACTTGGCATAAGGCAGGTCCGGTAAAGCGGAGGAACAAGTAATCGCCTATATTGTGGGTGTGACATGAATAGCTCCCAATGGTTGTTACCATGACAAACTATCTACAGCAAATCCACAAAGCATTTTCCTTACCGTGGGCTTCCTAGGTGCAGAGCCTGAGATGACGATTCTCATGCAAGTGACTTCTTGAGGAAGGGCTCTCAGGAGAGATCTGTCTGTAAAGGGGTGAAGGAAGCAGGGTAAGGAAAGAAGCCCGACAAAGATATGGTTCATCTAGAGCCCATAGGGAGCTTTGGAAAATGCGGCCACAAAATTGTCACACTTTAAAAGGAAGGAATCTTTTGTAATTCCAGAACAATCAGCTATAGGCTGCTCTGCATCTCGTGGGCGGGCCTAGCTTCCCAGGCATTTCTTGGTGAAGGTGCCTGTTTAGGGCTCGGGCCGCGCTCAGAAGCGGGAAACCCTGAGACTTTGACTGACCACATTCATAGAAGCTGGGGTTAGGTGCTTTGTCCCAAAAGAGAGGTCCGTGCAGAGCACCAGCAGCGTCTACTACAACCACCCATTCATTCTGTTCTCCTGTGTGTAGAGGGAGCAGCCCTGGGAAGGGGAAATGTGGATGTGAACAGGAAAGGAGCCATACGAATCATAAAAGTATATCCCTTTTCTGTGTGTCATATAGTAAATTACCTAGCAACCATACAAATTATACCCTTTTATTATTTGTCATACTGTAAAGTTACCTAACAATTATCCAGCTGGGAAATGGGGCCTTGGATACACTAATTTTATACTTTATGTTGTAGTGAAAAGTAATATGCCCAGGTGATGTATTGATAAAACAGATCTTAATCCTTGAGGTACCTTTCCTAATAAGACAGTATCAGCTCAAAGTCTAAATTCTGAATTGGAAAGACAAAGCCTTTTACAAAACTTGAATATAAGGTGTAGTACATATGTTTTTAGGTGTTCATTTTTATATTAATATGTCTATTAGTACTAATTTATTGATTACTTCAACGTAAGGCCTCATTATCTTTCATATATTTTGTCTACTAGTTTTATTCAACATTAGATGACTATTTCAAGATCTCCCAAGACAAATTTATAATTTTCAGCCTTGATATTTAGATATGGTGCATTTATAGTCCAAGTATTATTGTTAAAAAATCATAACAATAAATAAAGAAAATTGAGGTTTTCTGATTTTTTCAATACAAAATTTGCTATTACAAATTTTGTTAATGGACAATAGACTTTTTTTCCAGGATGCTAACAATAATTTTGACTCTGATATTATTAAACTGCCATATAAAATCCATCTGGCTGTTCTCCTTTTTGTATTCATTTGATCTGAGGCAATGGAAGGTTAACTCTGTACATGAATTTGTTTAGGATACTATGGTCTTCAACTCAGTTAAAACTCAATGAATTAGTATATTGTGCCTTTGTTTGCCTTCCACTTATTTACTTTCAATATTCCAGATGCTAATAATCAATTAAAACTGAACCACTCAATTCAATTGTTATGTTTTCTTCCTTTGAATTCTTTTAAAGTATTATTAAATTGTAATTTGTAACACCATGTTTATTATCCATTTTCTCATATTATAATCATTTTTAAAATTATGAAGTCTTTCAAACATAAAGAGCAGTAGAGAATCGTAATAACCATTGCTGATCCAACAACTAGTTTGATAAAATATCACAAATAAAGTTTTAAGCGTTTAACATAGCCTTCATTTTCCTCCAAATTCTAACTTATCTAGCATACTAAATTTACTTTCTAATCAGTTTTCTGTTTTAATTTTCAGGTCTGTTGGTGAAAATATCTTTAATTTTACTTTATTCTCAAATGACATTTTAGTTTAATACATAGTTCAATGTTGATAGTTATTTCTCAGAACCTTAAAAAAGTACCCCATAAGCTCCTGGTTCCATTAATGCTCTTGAGCAATCTACTCTCAAAATAACTGTGGTTCCTTGATTGATAATATGCCTTTTCTCTTTGAAGTCTTCAATTATTTTCTAAGACTTTGTTTTTTTCCCCTCTTTTTAACTTTGCTCAATATACTATTTCGTCTGTCTACTCAATTTTTATATTCTATAATTATGATTTCCTTTTTTTTGATCCTGAATTGTGTCCCTTGGAAATCTCCTAGAGCAGTGGTTCTCAACCTTCTGGCCCTTTAAATACAGTTCCTCATGTTGTGACCCAACCATAAAATTATTTTTGTTGCTACTTCATAACTGTAATGTTGCTGTTATGAATCGTAATGTAAATATCTGATATGTAGGATGGTCTTAGGTAACCCCTGTGAAAGGGTCGTTCGACCGCCAAAGGGGTCGCGACCCACAGGTTGAGAACCGCTGTCCTAGATCATTTTTATAATGTTTTGATTCTTGACTGAATTTTTATTTTCCTAGATTGTATCTCTATTTACATGTATTTATATTTTGTGGTTTATAATTTCACAATTGAAGTTGTTGGGATTTAATTGTTTGCTGTTTTTGCTGTGTTTTCACAATGGTAGCTTTCCACATCTATTTATTAGTTTTGTGCTTATCTTTTCTATCATAATCTGTGGATATGCTGAGAGGCCTCAGGTGAAGATACTTTTCTAAAGAAATTGTTTGCATTTGTTTCTGCAAGGTGCACTTCCAACTCAAGGCCATTTCAGATTACTTTCATACATTGGTTTCAATAACCACACAGATTATATGAAATTTAAACCCCAAGTGTATATAAGGGTAGAGTTATAATTACAAATGTTCATATCAATTTCTTTTTTCTTGGAGTTGGTGAAAGGGAGGGAGGAGGCATTTTTACTAATCAGAGTTGATGCCAAATCAGCAGGATATTTTGTAACCTTCTATTGCTAGTGGGTGTGTTAACTTTCTTTTACCCAACCAAAAATCGTTCAAAAATATCAGTTAAACAGTTATCAATCTGATACACATTAGATTCATATTTTTACTAGCTTCTATGGCTGCTATTACAATTACTACAAACCAAAAGGCTTAAAATAACACAAATTCATCATCATATAGTCACAGAGGTCAGAGATCCAACATGGGTCTCACTGGGCTAACATCAAGGTGTTAGCCAGATTTTATTCATTTTGGAGGCTCAAAGGCCATAACTACATTTTTTTCCCTTTTCTTTAAAATTTCCCTCCTTCTAGGGGCCCTCACATTCCTTGGATGACGGACCTCTTGTATTTTGAAAGGCACATATGGCAGATTGAGTCCTCACATCACATTACATTACACAATGCTTCCTGGCTACACCTTATCTGGCATTGATTCACCTGCTTCCCTCATGTGAGAGCCCTTGTGATTGTTCTAAACCCACCTGCACAATCCAGAATGCAATCCCATATCAAGTTTAGCTGATCTCATTAGAGTCACCTTAATTCCATCCATAACCTCTACTTTTCTTAGCCATGTGACCCAACATATTCACAGGTTTAAGGGATTGGGATTGGGTGGGTATCATTCTGCTAGCATTATATTTATATTCAAAATAACTAAAATTAATTTCCTTACAAAATTGTAACTGGTCGTACCGCAATTTCTCTGTCTGACGAATTAGTGCTCTTTGTTATAAAATTCTTATCATAGTTTGAATCGGTCCTATCCTAGTGACTTTCTTTTCATTCTAGTATATGATATTAAATAAATGAACAAATAATATGACCCCAAATAAATTAAATTTCTTTTTTCCAGTATTGATCATTTTGATACCTATGTTCCTGTACTGGCAGGATTATGTAGATATTAGACAAATCATTGTACACATTTTGAAAAATTACACAATGCATATAGTTTAATTTCCATACTAAAATATTGAGAATTTTATACTTGTAATTAATCCAGCTTCTCCCAAAGTGCTATCAGCTACTGTACCAAGTGGAAAGATGCTTTCATCCAAGGAAACTTTCTGTCCAATTCTGTTCCAGGGAAAGACTGAATAGGGAATTGTGGCTGAAAGAAGGAAATGATATGATCTACTCTTTTAAAAAGTGTAATAGATGACAAGTTTGTAGGCAAACAGCAATGTATTATTAATGTCAGTGTTCAGTTTGAATTTCTGATTCTGACTTGCCTTCAGAGAAGAGTTTATATAGCAGGTGGGTCAATGTTAAAATACCTCAAGAAACCCATTTCAGATTCTACTTAAGAAACTAAACCTAGACAATCCCATCAAGATTTCCCTGTTTTTAGGCTAAACACTTGATTCATGTTCTCTTAAAGGAAATGGGTGGTCATGAAAGGAGAAGGATCAAAGATGATGATGATGATGATGATGATGATTTTTTTCCAGTGCTGCCTTGAATAACTTTTTAAAGCAAGTACAGCAGAGTCTGAGAATATGTTTCAGCATCTAAAACATATTCAACTGAGATATATGAAAAAGGAGTTAATGAAACTGAGCATTAGGAGTCTTATTTTTTTTAATTGAATTATCATGGGAGAGTTTAGGCTACCTACAATCCTCAGTAGTGAGAAAGAGTCAAGGAATTATACTGGACACACATGAGAATTTCTCCCTCACTCTGCTAGTCTAAGGTTCTGTAAAGCGTGCTTTGATATTTTTTGTCTCAAGCATCCAAATTTTTCTGCCCCGAGGCGGGGTCCAGGTGATACAGGTGAATAATCCTCTCTGTTAGATAATTATCTTTCTGGTGGACTCTGATTGGACACAAACCACATTTTTCTTCCAGCAGGTTCCAAGAGGCACAACTCCTAGAGATGCTATGGAAAGTGAGAATTATATTAATTATAAATGCAAGTTTTTTTTGAATGTGTATCAGGTGTCAGTCATCACCAAGTCAGGCGGTGAAGTCAGGGAGAGGAAGTGGATTTATTCATAACTTGCCCTCTAAAGCTTAATGAACTTTTCTTGCCATTTTCCTCACAGCTCGAGAGAAGTGGACTAATGGTGAGGAGATCTGTGGTCCCACTCCACAGCCTCCCAGCTAAATAAAGCTAATGAATTAGAAACATGATAGTGATAAGGCTGTTCTGAATGTTATAAGAATGCCCCCTCAGATGAAAACTATTCAGTGTTTGTGCTTTAATCCAATCTGACCTCAATCATCTTTTCTTGGCTTCCAAATACTAAATGGGTGACTTGTTATTTAGCCTCAATAAGCTTAAAAATAATCCCACTCTAAGATCCCCACAATACCTCAGGACAGTGTACAAAGGCAAAAGCAACAATGAAACATTTTTTTAATCTTAGGAGATAAAAGGATTATATGGATGTTTCAAGACTGAATGCTGGAAAAGCCATAGAAAAAAATTATTTTGATAGCTTTATTCTTGTAAATTTTTTTTTAAGAATTACAGCTTACATTCAATATTATTTTGTATTAGTTTCAGGTGTACAATGTACTGGTTAGATAATCATATACCTTACAAAGTGTTTCCCCCAATATGTCCCAACTGGCACCATGCATAGTTATTACAATATTATCCACTATACATTCCCAATTCTGTACTTACATCCTGTGACTATTTTCTAACTACCAATCTATACTTCTCAATCTCTTCACCATTTTCACCCAGCCCCCTAAGACCCTCCTCCCCCTGCAACCACCAGTCTGTTCTCTCTATGAATCTGTTTCTGTTATGTTTGTTTATTTAGATTATTCTTTAGAGTCCACATATAACTGAAATTGTATGGTATTTGCCTTTCACTGACTGATTTATATCACTTAGCATAACACCTTGTAGGTCCATCCATGCTATTGCAAATGTTAAGATTTCATTCTTTTTATGGCCAAGTAATATTCCATTGAATATATGTACCACTGCATTTTTTTTTTATCTACTCCTCTACTAATGGGAACTTGGATTGCCTGGCTACTATAATAATACAGCAATGAACAAAGGGGTGCATATGTTCTTTTGAATGATTGCTTTGGATTTCTTTGGATCAAGAAGTATAATCACTTAGTCATAAGGAAGTTCTGTTTTTAAATTTTTGAGGAACCCCCATACTGTTTTCCATAGTAGCTACACCAGTCTGCATAAGGTTTCCCTTTTCTCCACATCCTCACCAACCCTTGTTTTTTGTTGATATTTTTACGATAGTCATTCTGACGTGTGAGATGTTATCTTGTGATTATAATTTGCATTACTCTGATCATTAGTGATGTTGAGTATCTTTTCATATGTCTATTGGCCAAATCTATGTCCTCTTTGGGGAAGTGTTTATTCAGGTCCTTCACCCATTTTTAATTGGATTCTTTGTTTTTATGGTGTAAGTTGTATGAATTCTTTATCAGTTTTGGATATTAACCCTTTATCAGATGTATATAATTGGTGAGTATCTTTACCTATCCAGTAGGATGTCTTTCCCTTTTGTTTATGGTTTCCTTTCGTGTACAAACACTTATTGTACATGTTTACACCGCCATTTCTTCAGATGCAATATAAAACTAACAAATGCCTTTTGCAAAATTATGTACATTGGCATATTAATAATAAAAAGTTAGTACCAACTCTATGGGATTTATCAATTGAAACTGCTTTATAGTAGAGGCTGTATCTTTTTTGTTCCCCACATTTCTGCAAGAATCTGGAAGAGTGGTTAACGCATGGTAGGTGCTCACAAATATCCAAACTGATTTCAAGAATAAAGATACTTCACTGCTCTGCCCAATTGTTACCGTTACCACGATCTGTTCACTCTTTTATTTAAAAAAAAATGCTTTACTTCACTCCTTTAAAATTTATTTTAAAATTCTGTGTTGTTGAGAAGTGTGTTTGATTCACAGCATTTGAATTATGGGTAAAGGAGCTAGGATATGGTAAATCATTTTCAAGAGCACTTCAACATACTAGCCCTTAACTTTCAATGGGAAATTTATTGAACAACTCACAAAAATGCCTGAGCGTTATCTTGTAACTCACCCAGAGAAGTACAAGGCCACATCAGCGAACCTTTGGCATTTTTATCTAATGATATGCCAAATAGGCATCCGAAAATTGTTGTGCAAAGTTAACAAAATATTTCTATTAAAATATTAGGTAGTATTCTCTGGAAAACTATAAAATACATTCAGGGAATTATACTAAATATCTAATTGTAGGGCTGGTTAAAAGAAGGCAACACTTAAAAACGAATTACCTCCAAGGAATTACACAGGAATGACAGAAGCTGAAAGGCACATTTGTTAAAATTCACCCATAGTTTTTAAATTTTCCTAAACCATTGATTATTTATAGTAATTCAGTCATTTAATTTTTTGGAATTTTAATAGGGAGAGACAAAAATAAGCCATGTTAAATAAGAACCAGCAAAACCTTTGAATGTATAAATTAATAGGTGATTGTTTTTATCAGTAACGTTTCTGCTTATTTTGGAGATAAAGATCACACTTCTTCTGCTGTTATAGTTATTTAGTTACTTTTGAGAAAAAAATAATAAATTTCACGTAGACAATGGCAGGGATTCTACAGAGACTCCTTTGTTAATTAAGGCTTAGCTCAAAACTGCCCAAAGATAAGGGGGTTGATCTAAAGCTCCCAGATGAGATCTGTTATGACACATTATAATTGCTATCTCCTTTATTTATGGAATTTCTCCTAACATATTATTGCAGTAAGATATTGGACCTGAAAGCTAGCTCCCCAACAAGACAGAACAACTTATATAAAAATAGGAATTAAAAAGCAAACACTTTGGGCCATAATTGTTGTGCAGAGTTATCACTGGCAACCCAATGCCTGTCAAATTATTGTTGGTTTGAAGGAGTGGGCATGCACAGGGTAGATTATGGAACTTTTCTATATTTGTTATATGTTTTTGGGTTGTTGATGTTAAATCTGTCAAATGGTTTGGGATTGGAACTGATTCTCTTTTTTGTGAAGAAGTATCAGAATGGTCCAAAATAATGAAACTGGTCCTTATTACTATTGAACAATTAATAGGATTAATAGAAAGTCACATTTCCCCCAAAATAAATTGTGTATACATATCCAAACGTACATGTATACATAAAAATATCCTCTTAAAAGGAATGCATGATCATTCTAACTAGCAAGTTTTAAAAGACACTACTTCTGCTTTCTCTAAGTTTTCATTGATATCAGTTCAAACACTATCACTAAAATAAAACAAATAGTTTTGAACCAAGTTTCTAAATAACTGGTGAATCCACACTTTTGATGAATGGTTATATTTTTATGCAGAAATTAATTTGCTTCTAAAATACTCAGAATATCAGAATTTGAACTGATGTTTTCTGTAGGTAATTGAATGATCAATTTTTAATTATTTTATTTATTATGCTTTTGTTTTTCCAATTGTCTACAATGCTATTTGTTTTTATCACAAAATATAAATGCTATTTTTAATGAAAGCAATTTTACTCTTCTAAAATATAAATTATATTGGTAGAAATATTGGTAAGAAAAAAATGTTATACCTGACCTGGCTAGGTAACTCAGTTAGTTGGGAGTGTCATCTTATACATCAAAGGGTTGCTGGTTCAATTCCTGGTCTGGGCACATACCTAGGTTGCAGGTTGGATCTCCAGTCAGGTAGGGGCACTTACTGGAGGCAACTGATCGATGTTTTTCTCTCTCTCTCCTTTCCTCTCTCTCTAAAATTAATTTTAAAAAACAAAACAAAACATATTCTCAGATGAGGATTAAAAAAATCTTATCCCTAATCCCAAATATCTTTCTTATACGTATCAATCTATACAGTATATATATGATTTTCATTTGGAATTTATTTTTATTGAATTGTCTTTATAGAAAAACAAACATGCCCTTTCAAGGTTCTGAACATTTACAAAAATACTGTCTGTCATTTGTCTACAGACCATCTAGATTTTCACAACATCATAGCAACCGTTTACAGTGAATTTTCTGTGTTTGTTTTTTTCTTTTTCTGCAAGGTATTTGACTCTTGAGTGATCACGGTCTATTGTATAAAGACACTGAAGTAGGCAAGTAATGTAAGATGTCAAGAAAATAGACCCAGATGGTTTCTTGTTAAAATTCAGTTATTGGGAAAAGTTTATATACACAAATTCCATTTCATTCATATTAAGATTATGTGATCATGTATTTAATCTTAATTTCAAAGAAATTCATGGTATCTAGACACTAAAGTCTCTGATCTTGAGTTCAGCATCCTGATGCACTTCTGAACAGTGGAACTTTGTTGGTGATCATCCCATTGATTAGAATGCTTTTGTGAGTAAAAACACTCAGTCTCATAATTTACATTTGCTTTCTATTTTCCATCTGCTCTATATTGTATTATTCCAATTTACTTTTAACACAAAGCCAAAATTGCTATTGATATTTTAAAAGTGTTATTTATATGCCCACTAATGAATATAGTGATATAAACTTGTAAGAGATTTATGACCTTACCTTAAGCAATTATTTGGTTACAAATAATACAAGATTGTCTTCTCAGATACAATTTTCAAATTACTGAGTTGCTTATTGAACATTCTCATGTGTATTTATATAGATTCCTAGCCATTGAATTATAAAGTGAGAAAAAAGTTAAAATGAGGAGAATTTTAGACATTAAATAAATCTTTTTAACAATTCCATTAGGTATCCCATATCATGAAATAATATCAAAAGATTTAGTGGTTAATTTTCTTATAACATATAATATACATAGTCAATAAATCAGTGGAAATCAAATCCATGTATATGTAAAAACAACTTTTGCATGAATACTTTCAGCCAAGGTTCCCCAATTCATTTTCAAAGTATCATAAAGGGGAAAAAAAAAGATCAGATGTTGATTTAAAGCATATTTGCTACACAGAATAAATAAGTAGGACAGATTATGATGTATTAATTCTGAATATAAAGAAATATTAACTTAAGTAAATACAGAATATAGAATCATGTTTA
Source organism: Myotis davidii (assembly GCF_000327345.1). Lineage (NCBI taxonomy): Eukaryota > Metazoa > Chordata > Mammalia > Chiroptera > Vespertilionidae > Myotis > Myotis davidii. Next base: position 78,195 of record NW_006290523.1, read on the forward strand.
CCTGAACACATACAATCTTAACTACGGATCTGAAAATTATTAAAGAAAATTTATTTTGTTATTTCCTTTAGAAAACCGAATGGACTTATCTCATAATTAAAAAACAAGATTACTACAAGAGATCACATGGGCCCATGATAGAAACATTTAGTCCCAGACAAATGCTAAAAGAGAAAATATATGGTTTTCTTTGGAAAGTTAGCAGACTAACGTTAGCAAAGGTTGGTCCCAATTATCTATGATGAGTAACTTACATGAACAGCAACTGTTTGGTCCTAGCAATCAAAACAAGATGGCCAATAAAAACCACCAGAAAAAACTATGTATGCCAATTTTGGCCCATATATATTCATTATAAGACTATATTGGAATGCATAAGAAAAGCTACACCTGAGAAATACTTCTTTTGATACCTGATGAGATATAGGCATTGAAAGAGGGATAACTATGGTATTTTGTATAAATATTTAGATTGAGTATACCCCATTAATGATCTGATGAAAAAATAATTTTCCTATTAAAGACTTTATATCTAGAAAGAAAAAATAAGTATAACTTCTACACACAGATGAAAAACTTTATTTTTTCTTTTAATTTGGTTGTACATGAACTTTTTTTCTTTACAAACTCAAGTAAATAAATGGGTGTTATAATTAGACCAGACACCCAGTGCACAAAATTCGTGCACAACGGGGTCCCTAGGCCTGACGAGTGATCAGAGCCAATCAGGGTCAGGCCGATCGGGGCCTGAGGGCTCTGGTGGGGTCAGGATAGATGATGGTCACTGGGCCAGTGCAGAAGGAACAGATGCCAGATGCCAATGCTGCCCTCAGCGCCCCATGGTTCCCCACCACCCTCCCTCCTCCTTCCCTCAGTGCTGCGCCACTACTGGGAGCCTGCTGGCCAGGGGAGGGGTGGGGGAGGGACCAGGGGAGGTTTCGATCCCCAGTTTGGAACATGCAGGAGGTAGCCAATCAATGATTCTCTATCATCATTGATGTTTCTATCTCTATTTGCCTCTCCAAAATCAATCAAATATATATTTTTAAAATGCAAGGTTTTTAGAGGAAGAAAGGTAGGGTAAAGGAGCTATTGACAGGAAGGCATTTGAGATCTTGCTCACATTTCAGATAGGTAACATAAGGTGGTCCTCAGGGGGTGACAGTGGGTGGAGTAGGGCACTGTGGGCTGAGGAACGGGCTGTAATGACTGGGAATGTCTGTGACAGTGACACCGAGCATGTGTTTGGGCCATTGCTGGTATCCATCCCCAAGAGGTTTTGATTCCGGACAGGAGGAGAAACACGATCAGCAGGCCTTTCTTAGCCTAGATAGAAGGTGATGTGGGCAGCAGGAGTGGGCTGCCCTGCTTCCCTACAAATGTAAACACACAGTGTAACTAACTGCACTGCAATATATATATTTTAAAATATATATTTCTTGAAAGAAAAATGATAAATAGCAATAGTTTGTAACAGCCATTTGTTAGGTACAAAATTTGGTTATTGTATTCTCTTTACTTTTGTGTAAATTTGATAATTTTCAAAATAAATACAAATATACTCATTTTCACAAAATCCCATGATTATAAAAATCATTTTATAAATATCATATGAGTACACATTTTAAAATTCCAATATCCTGTTCCCTAAAAAATAGTTAAGACCTCATAGAAACCAAAAATAAAATTAAGAAACATACATGCAGCCTGAAAGATTTGGCTTGGAAATGGAACAGATGGAAAATCATCCACCAGAAGAATAAGTGAAAATAAGATGGGTATAAAACAAAAAGAAGGGAGTATTCAAATGGTGAACAATTTTTTTTAAACAATATGTAGTATTTTAAAATCAAATGCCTTATTGTTCTATGGTATTCACTTATCTTATAAAAGTGTTTGTATATGAATAGGAGGACCTAAATTAATTGATATAAAATAACTAGATTCTATTTGTCAGTCATGCAAAGTACTAATTACTGAACACTCTACTGATGGTATTATTTGTTAAATATGACTTTCAATCCACTGTTTTATTGGCATAATTCAGTGTAATGGCCAATTTGTAAGGGGATCTAATTGTGGATCAACTGCCAAATAGCCTATCTAATTGGAAAATGTAGACTATTGTCTATGCTTACAGTCACTATCTAATAATAATAGCTAAAATGTATATTTGGTTTGAGTAAAAAACTCTAGTACATGACAGGGGCTGGAATTCCATTTGAACCTCACCACAAAACTATAATATAAGGACTGTCATTATCTTTTATTGCATAAATGAGGAAACCAAGGTTTAGCTATCTTGCCTTCCATGTAGTTTTAGAAGCTTACCCTGTGTTCAAATGCAAAAATCAAAGTAAAAAGAACAAAACTGACAAAGGAATGTAATGATAGTGTAATACTTACTGGTTAAGATAGTAAAATTTTCTCATTCCTAAATTTTACTGTGAACTTTTTTAAAATATGTTTTTATTGATTTCAGAGAGGGAGGAAGGGAGAGGAAAAGAGATATAAACATCCATGAGAGAGAAACATCAACATCGATTCCCTGCATCCTGCATATCCCCATCTGGGGATGGATCCCACAACCTGAGCATGTTCCCTGACTGGGAATCAAACCAGCAACCTTTGGTGCAGGGGTTGATGCTTAACCACTGAGCAACACCAGCCAGGACTTTACTGTAATATTTGAAAATTATTAGTAAAAATCAAAACCTAAGCAAGTTATACAATTAGCACTTTCTTCTCATGTAGGAATATAGATTATTAGAGATATGCCTAGAACCAAATGCAAATATCACACAGAGTGAGTTAGTTATATCATTGGGATTTCCCTAAAACTTATTACCTCAAAATCCTAAATTAAGAGTAAGTGTATACCCAAGAAATGTACAACTCTATAGGAACATCTTAATGCAAGTTAGAAGAATTATAAAACTAACTAGAGGCCCATTGCACAAAATTTGTGCACAGGGGAAGGGGTCCTTCAGACCAGCCTGCTCCCTCTCGCAGTCTGGGACCCCTCACTCCTTACTGTACACCTGCTCACTGCTCCTTAGTGCTGCCGTGGAGGTGGGAGAGGCTCCTGCCACTGCCACTGTGCTCACCAGCCATGAGCCCAGCTTCTGGCTGAGCAGCACTCCCCTATAGGAGTGCACTGACCACCAGGGGGCAGCTCCTGCATTGAATGTCTTCCCCCTGGTGGTCAGTGCACATCATAGTAACCATTCGTTCTGTGGTTGTTCCACCAGTCAATTTACATATCAGGCTTTTACTATATAGAACTAGAGTCCGGTGCACAAAAATTTGTGCAATCAGGGGGTGGGGGAGTCCCTCAGCCTGGCCTGTGCCCTCTTGCAGTATGGAACCCCTCGGGGGATGTCCACCTGCTGGCTTAGGCCCGCTCCCCAGGGGATCAGGCCTAAGCTGACAAGTCAGACAGCCCGGGAGCCCTTGGGGGATGTCCACTTGCTAGCAGGGAGCAGGCCTAAGCTGCAGTTGGACATCCTTAGCGCTGCTGAGGAGGCGGGAGAGGCTCCTGCCATCACTGCTCTGCTGGCAGCCATCAGCCTGGCTGGTGGCTGAGCAGAACTCCCCTGTGGGAGCACACTGACCACCAGGGAGCAGCTCCTGCATTGAGCGTCTGCCCCCTGGTGGTCAGTGTGGATCATAGTGACCAGTCATTCCCAGTTGTTCTGCTGTTAGGGTCAGTTTGCATGCCTATGGGTGGCTAGGTTTATTTCTTCTCCCACTGTTTTGTATTGCAAAACCACAACAGAGCCATTTTTTAAAAATTTACATTTCTTTAAAAGATAATTATTTTCACACAAAATAATAGAAACATACTGAAGCTTTATTATATATCTGTGTGTGTCAAATGACAATTAGAGCATAAAGCTTGTGAGAAGAGAAATGGAAGTGTGCTTTATTAGTTTCTTATACTATTTGTGAAGTGATGTGATCTTACCTAAAAACAGACAGTAATAAGTGAAAACTATACACTGATGATAATCAATAACAAAACAAACAAGCAATAAAAAAGAAAGGGTTATAGCTGATTAACAAAGGAGATTTGATGGAATCATAAAAATAATCTTAAAAAAGATAGAAACTCAGATAACATCCAGTTATTAAAATATAACTATTAGTCTTTATCTTCCTAAAAGCAGAATTTCCTACATATTAATGTTAATAATAAAATTTATATTTCCATTTGTTTCCAATTTTTAATAACTTGATCTCAATTTTTATGCTTTTATTTTGAAGTTGTCAAATATTTCACACTTTTAGATTTAATATTCAATTTTATCCAATAGCTTTCCTAGTGTTGACAGGTGCATAAACCAGAAAAAAGAATAATTATTCCATATGCTCTAATTTTAATTGTCTTAATGGTTTAGATTTTACAGCTTTTCCATTCATTTATTTTAATGTTTCCTATCAGATTCCCAATAACAGTTAAATAAATCATTAGTCCAGATCAAGAACATAATATGGGATAAACTTAATAAAAAAAAAAAACTATGACTAAGATTTGCTGTCAGCTTTCCAAATATACATTTCTTTTCTTTTCTTTTTTAAGGCTACCTTCAGATACAGATTTTAACTCAAGGAAAGTGAAGTCTCAATTGAAGCTACATTTATAGCTCTGAGGAGATCAAGAAAGCTTCAGGTTTCATAACAAAAATACCTCCTAGGAAATATAAAGATTTATTTAATGATCTCAGTAAATTAAGATGGTCAAATTATTCTTTATAGTTAGAAGCCGAATTCTCTATTAGAAAATGTTACAACTTTGAACTACAGATATTCTATAAGAGCAGCAAATTTGGAATGATAGCAACAGCAACCTGACCCACAGAGACCTATGGATATAATTATGAAAATTGAAGTGTTTTTTTTAATTTTTATTAATGGCGAAAGTTACTTTTATTTTATTTTTTAATTGTTTTATTTTTCCCTTTATTGAATAAGATATTACAAATGTGTCCTTATCCCACCAATGTCCCCTCATGCTTTTAGGGGCAAGATGGATGGGCAGCCGATAAGATAGTGCACACTTTACACAATCAAAATTATCAGGAAGGGACAGAGAGTAAGGCAGCAAAACCAATACACACACAGTTCTTGACCAGTTTCTGGACCTGAGCCAGTTCCTTACTGAAGGAGAGGAGAAGCCACAGAAGTTCAACATCACTAATCACCAGAGAAGCGCACATTAAAGCCATGATGAGATATCACCTCACACCTGTCAGAATGGCTACCATCAATAAATCAACAAACAAGTGCTGGTGAGGATGTGGAAAAAAGGGAGCCCTTAGGCTCTGTTGGTGGGAATGCAGACTGGTGCAGCCACTGTGGAAAACAGCATGGAGTTACTTCAAAACATTAAAAATGGAACTTCTTTATGACTCAGCCATACCACTCTGGGAATTTATCCAAAGAAACCCAAAACACTCATTTGAAAGAACATATGCGCCCCTATGCTTATTGCAGCATTATTTACAATAGCCAAGGTTTGGAAGCAGCCCACGTGCCATTAGTAGATGAGTGGATACAAAAGACATGGTACGTTTACACAGTAGAATACTACTCAGCCATGAAAAAGAGGGAAAACCTTACCCCTTGAGACAGCATGAATGGACCTGGGGAGTATTATCCCAAGTGAAATAAGCCGGTCAGAGAAAGACAAGTGCCATATGATTTCACTCATATGTGGAATCTAATGAACAAAATGAACTAACAAGCAAAACAGAGTCAGACTCACAGACAGAGAACAGACTGACAGACCTTGGGGGAGAAGGATTAAGCAAAAAAGGAAAAAAAAATGAGAAAAAATTAATGGACATGGGCGACAGTGCGGCACTTGCCTGAGGGGAGGGTGGAGATGGAGGGAGGTGGAGGAGGGTATAGAGGAGAAAAATGATCATGGAAGGACACTTGACTTGGAGTGGTGAACACACAATACAGTGGACAGATGACGTGTTTTGGAACTGTGCACCTGAAACCTTTGTAATTTTATTAACCAGTGTTACTCCAATAAATTCAATAAAAAGGCAAAAAAGAAATCATCCTAAAACAGCTCAGCAGGTGTAGATGATAGAGATTCCTCATTCCTGTCCCAAAAGTTCCCATGGCCATTACTTGGTTAAATCAATACACACTCAGTAAAGGGAAAATACAGACATTTTGAGGAGTGCATGTATACCTTGATTCAAGGAAACTCAGAAATGCCATCCTAGTTCCTAGCCAGCCTGGGAAATCATCTTATAACTGCCTCTTTCAATTACTTCGAAGCTCAACTCCCTCTGCCCAGATCCACCCAATCTATTACAGCTATTTCGGTAGGCACTCCCCAGCAAGCTTCCTGCATGCAGGTCTGCGTCTCAGAATCTCTTTCCTGAGGAACTCCACTCAAGACAAATTTAAAGTTGAGTATTATTCGAGGAAATTCACTAAAATACAAAATAACGCTCATTTCTATTTATCGGATTGGCAAGGTTAAAAGATTAATACCATCTAGTATTATTAAGGATGTACAAACAGCCATTCAGAAACTGCAAAGGAGAGTTTAAATTGATACTAAATTTCTAGGGGGCTACTTAGAAAACTATATCTATTCCAAGTTTTACATGCACTAAATCCAGCAATGCTTCTTTTAGGTATGCAGAAAATTGTGAATGAGAGTGTAGATATTCTGTAAGTTTTCCATTTCCTCATTGTTCATAATAATGGATTAGAATTCTATGGGAAATAATTATTATTATACCTATATGCTTATATAATGTACTGAGGATTATACAGTTACATGATGTTTGTATATTTAAATGCTTATTTAACTAGCATACAGATCTTAAGTAATTGGTTATATATATTTGGATATATTATGAACCCAAATGTAACACAAAAACAATCATATTATATGGGCCCTTGCTGGGTAGTTTAGTTGGTTAGAGCATCATCCCCAAATGCCAGGGTTGCGGGTTCAAACCCCCATCAGGGCACATATAAGCACCACCCAATGAATGCATAAATAAGTGGAACATCAAATTGATTGTTTCTTTTTCTCTCTATCCCTTCCTCCTATATATATACTAAAAAAGTAAATATTATCTTTTAGCTGCATTGCTAGTAGGAGCTACCTTCTCCCAATTGCAAGAGTAACATAAAGCAAAAGTGAAAGAGGAGAACAAAAATTAAATCAACATGTATTGACTAACTATTCACAACTTGCTATGGTAGGTAATTGGCCTTTCATTTTTATATATAAATTTAAGTCAAAACATTTATCCAATCTAATGTAATTAGTAAGTGTTATAACTGATAGGCAAACACAGTTTGGGGAGAATATATGCTCTATCACTTATGTTAGAGTAGTTTTCAAAACATCACAGCAGACCAACTAAGACTTATATGGAGTAGGTGCTCAAAAAAAATTAGTATTACCTACTTGAAAATTCAATGAACTTCAAATAGCATGACCCAACTGACACTAATTATAAATCTCATAAAGTTAAAATCTATTGAGAGCTTAGATACACAAGCAGCCTCCATTTAGTTTTCAGGTTAGCAATTTAATTCAGTTCATCCTTAGAATACATATACCATGCTAAGAGGTAGGAAATACATCATCCCAAATTCAAACCTTCACTTTAGTGTTTGAGGATAACTGAGATGATTGATAAATTTATTTGTTTATCTTTAATGTATTTTTATTGATTTTAGAGAGGAAGGTTGATGGAAAGAGAAATAGAAACATCAATGATGAGAGAGAATCATTGATTGGCTGCCTCCTGTATGCCTCCCACTGGGGATCAAGGCCACAACCTGGGCATACGCCCTGACTGGGAATCGAACCAGTGACCTCTTGGTTCCTGGGTCAACACTCAACTTCTGAGCTATACCCAGCTGGGCTGATTGATAAGTTTAAAGCAAAGATGAGTCTTTTCAGTGAAAACTGGTTTCATCTCAACGTAAGTCCAAAGAACATTGTAGATATGAGCACAGACAATTGTGTTAACACTTGCAATGGAACAAAATGAGAAGAAAAACATCAGGAAGGGTGATGATAGAGATAGAGATAGATAAGATACGGATACATGGAGATGGTTATGTATCTCTATTGTCTAGCTGTATATGTCCTGTTATCATGTTCCTCTAAGGAGCTGAGTCAAAGCCTGGCCAATAGAAGGAATGACTGGAGTTATTGCTATCTCTTCCAAGGGTAGAACAGTGACGAATGGGGCAACTTTGGATTGAGGTAAAGTTGTAAAGAAGAAGTCAATCCTCATCCTGCCTCAGAATGGAGCTAAGGAGGCAGATATACAGCTGATGAGGCAAAGAGTTATCTCACTCATGGAACTCAGGATCGCTCTGATGCTTGGGCAGATTTCCTTAAAACAGTGATTCCTGCCTGCACTACCCCTGAAAGACCCTGGGCTGAACTCTAAGAGCAGTAGTGCTCAGCTGGGTGACATGAAAGTTTTATAATATGCAATTCTAGTCACGGGTTACTGATAATGATGTTTGCAAATCATATCATTATTCAAAAATGATTAGACTCAAAGTTATTTGAATAATGCCAGTCCACAAATATCTAACTTGATTGGCAAAGGTGTATTAGCAGCTGTGCTGTACATGGGCCTGATGCACCCATTAGAACGTATCATGCACATGAACCTCAAGGACAATGTTCTGAAATTTTCATGGCTGAGACTTTCTTAGGAAGGATGACCTAGAAGTTGCAATAGCGCACATTTTCTCACATTCTAGTGGGGAAACAACTTCTTTAAAAAGTCAAGTTTCACTTAAAAGAAACTTTTGCCTTATGACTATAACTGCTCAAGCCATTGGGTTGCCAGTTATTTCTATTTGAAATGCAATATATGTATACAATATAATAAAAATATACATATTAATATATATTAATTATATATATGATAATAATTATTAGGTATATCTATTAATTATTAAAACTGTAGATAATAATACTGGTGATGAAAATACCTACATATGAATTTCATAAAACTAAGTTAACAATAGTTAAAATTAAAAACCAACACTAGTAGAAATAAGATCACAGTTTTAAATAAAAGTGAGTATACATTTACATAATATCCTTAAAATTTAACCTAGTTCTTGAATCTCCACTGGAAATGTGTTCTGGAAAAGGGGAAAACTGTATATTTAGGAATGTGTGTGTATATGGGTATTTAATGAGAAAATTTAGAAAAAATATGTATTTCTATAAGTGTATTTATATTGGCGTATAAAAATTAGCAATATCAAATACCATTATTTGTCTTACTTAAGGTCCCATCAAGAAACATGACACACTCAAAACACATGATGATGCCATTGGTTGAGCATTGACCCATGAACCAGAAGGTAACAGTTCCATGTCCCGATCGGGGCACACGCCCAGGTTGCCGACTTCATCCCCAGTGAGGGGCATGCAGGAGGCAGCTGATCGATGTTGATGTTTCTCTCTCATCAATGTTCCTCTCTCTCCCTCCCTCTCTCTTCCTCTCTCTCTAAGGTCAATAAAAACATGTGTTTGTTTTGCTTTAAACAGATGAAGGCGAACATGCTGAAGAGACTTTTAATGAATCTGAAAGATGGGCTGGGAAACAAAGTAAAGTACTATGAAGTAGTGCCTTGGGGCTGGCAACAGCAGGAAGCCACTGCCACTCCTGAGCCTGAAGGAACCCTGAAGGGGCAAATACCTGGACCCATCAGGACCTATAAGTATGGAAGAGGGAAACCCAAAAGGAGTTTGAACACTGGCAGAGAAAGAATGAAAACTGTCGGTGGCAAATAGCTGCCTTGCAAGGAGGGAACCAAGGATGAGCACACCTTCTCCATCCTAGCTTCGACGGGTGCTGCCCACTGGCCAGCAACAAGTCAAAGGCAGTGGAGCCTTGCTGAAGGGTTCCCGTGGGCTCAGCTCCTCAGGCACAGAGCAGGGAGAAGAAAGGCAGATTATCGACCTGGAGTGACCAAACAAAAAGAATGTTCAGCACAAATTTATATAGTGGTTTTGTTGGCAGCAAAACAGCACCAGGTTAGTGGAGTCAGACCGGACCTTGGTTCAGCAACCTTGGTACTTGAATTCTGGCTGAGAAAGAAATCAGGTCTAAAACTCAAACCATAAAAGAAAGCTTATTTAGAAAGTCACAGAGGTAGAAAAAAGTGAGCCATAATAGAAATGGACCCAGGAAACAAGTTATAGAGGCAAAAGAATGGCCCTTGGGGCTTAGGAGAGAGGCAAGGCAAACACACACAGAGTGGAAGGGGGTGGAGAAGGATGCAGGCATGCTCCATAGGGAGAGCAGTACTGGGCTCTGTGTCCTGAGGGCTTGTATCTGGGTGTCTCAGGGGAGGATCCCAATAGAGTATTCATCAGCTTTCCAGCTGTGTCTCCTTGGGGCTGTGGTCTCTGCTCTTTGGTCAGTGCCACGGCAGAGGGTCATTGGTCAATGCAACTGGTCCTGACCTGGCCATGGCATCACTCTGTCTGGTTTTGTTGCTTTTCTGGGCCTGGAGCTGAAACACAGCTGAGGCCTAGGTGTTATCTCCAGGGGTTAATACTTACGGGAGTGGTCGTGCAAGGGCTTGTAGTTTTGCCTCTTTCTTGGCACCCGGGGCTCTCTGCAGGGGTGATCCTCTGCACCGGACCTGGCCTATAGTTCCTACTCTATTCATGCCTGTCTAACTGCCTACTACAGTTTTAGATTTTCAACAACCATTCACACAAATATATTTAACTCAAGTAGCCTTTACAGATAATGTGTAAAAAAGAAATTTGAAATTCAAGAGTTTTAGAGTTTTTCAACACTGCCCATTTGTAAGTGTGTGGATGAAAAAGGTGTACATACCAGTTCGGTGACTGGAAATAACCTTACAGGGTGATCTGATCATAAATTCCCAACTGAGCAGGTCAGGATGGGTTGTCATGCCCTCGGCCTATAACTTCTTTAATACAATGTTTTTAAGCAAGCGTTGCCCATTGTTCTTGGACACCTAGGTTAACACACCTGTGAGATTCCAAAAGTAATTCTCTTTTCCAGAGCACTCTTAAGAAAGCACATAATCTTGTTAATTATCCTATACCTTTCTTTCTCCCACCTTCCTGGGATCTTTCTTCCCATCCCTCAA
>NW_006290523.1:90323-124613 GCF_000327345.1 Myotis davidii
ACACACAGAGTGGAAGGGGGGTGAGAAGGATGCAGGCATGCTCCATAGGGAGAGCAGTACTGGGCTCTGTGTCCTGAGGGCTTGTATCTGGGTGTCTCAGGGGAGGATCCCAATAGAGTATTCATCAGCTTTTCCAGCTGGTCTCCTTGGGGCTGTGGTCTCTGCTCTTTGGTCAGTGCCACGGCAGAGGGTCATTGGTCAATGCAACTGGTCCTGACCTGGCCATGGCATCACTCTGTCTGGTTTTGTTGCTTTTCTGGGCCTGGAGCTGAAACACAGCTGAGGCCTAGGTGTTATCTCCAGGGGTTAATACTTACGGGAGTGGTCGTGCAAGGGCTTGTAGTTTTGCCTCTTTCTTGGCACCCGGGGCTCTCTGCAGGGGTGATCCTCTGCACCGGACCTGGCCTATAGTTCCTACTCTATTCATGCCTGTCTAACTGCCTACTACAGTTTTAGATTTTCAACAACCATTCACACAAATATATTTAACTCAAGTAGCCTTTACAGATAATGTGTAAAAAAGAAATTTGAAATTCAAGAGTTTTAGAGTTTTTCAACACTGCCCATTTGTAAGTGTGTGGATGAAAAAGGTGTACATACCAGTTCGGTGACTGGAAATAACCTTACAGGGTGATCTGATCATAAATTCCCAACTGAGCAGGTCAGGATGGGTTGTCATGCCCTCGGCCTATAACTTCTTTAATACAATGTTTTTAAGCAAGCGTTGCCCATTGTTCTTGGACACCTAGGTTAACACACCTGTGAGATTCCAAAAGTAATTCTCTTTTCCAGAGCACTCTTAAGAAAGCACATAATCTTGTTAATTATCCTATACCTTTCTTTCTCCCACCTTCCTGGGATCTTTCTTACCTTCCCTCAATTCCAGATATATAAAAGAAACCACACTTCTCCCGAGCATTGAGATCTTGCTTTCCAACATGGTGTCAGTTTGGCACAAGTAAACTTTTTTAAAAAAATTCTTTACAGATTTAAATGTTTCTGACATCAACATATGCAATAAAGCCAGTAATTAAACTGGCTTCTAATTCCATACCCAGTACTTTTCAGTCTACTTGGAAAAATATGGATATAAAAAATCTAAGAGGCTTAGAGAGATACTTTGGAACTCTTTCTCTTCTTTCCTTTTGGGTCTTGAAAAGATTAATGTGGGTCTGGAGTATGTAATGAAAATAGGGAGTTCAAATAAACTTTCACCAGGCATGCCAACTTTTTTCAAAGGCCTAGAAAAATGCCGGGATTTCTCTGTTAACCTTTCAAGAGACCCGTTGGTGAAGGACCTGTTGGAGCACACAGTAAAGAATACAGAAAGCTAAGCCCCTCAGACCCTTCTGTAAGAAAGGAGCTTCACTGGAATGGTAAAACCCATCTTTTCTTGTGTTAATGAGAAATAACTGAAGAAATTTACAGGAGATCTCAAAACCAGGGCAAGCCTCTGTTTAGGCACAAAGAGGATTCTGGTTATCCTCTTGTGCAACCTAGTGCTGCTCCATGGGTAAGAGAGTCTTTGATTCAACAGAAGTCACACTGTCTAAAGAAAGAAGGCAAAATTAACCATGTGAATTCACATAGTAGGTACTGTTAAAATTAGGCTGTGCTGCATATGTTTTTAGAATACCATTAGGGGTAGGAAATGGTAACCCCAGAGAGATAACGGAGTTCAAAAAAAATAAGCTCTTCAAGAAGTTCTCTTTTGTTTTGCTAGAGCATGTTATGTGTGATGTATAATGTTTTGAGATGTGCATCTGAGGCACAAGTGTGAGAAATCTGATGCACGTTGACAAAGTTCAAGATCTTGAATGATAAGCCAAGGCCCATTCATAAATAATAGGACATGAGAACTGCTTCCTTCTCATATATTCTAGAACTGAACCCAGTGAGTAAATCTCTTTGAGGATAGTTCTGCTGGCATTTTGCAACCTTAGAAATACTGAGTAGTATATTCATTACTTAACTGAAGCAGAGAATTGCTGTTTTTTAACTGCACAAGCTGCATGCCATAAAGGTGCTATATCATTCAGATGATATGTAATAAATCTATTGTATTCTTTCCTCACAATAATTTATCTGAAATAGAAGCCAACACCTTCCAGGTTTCTAAACCTAACTACTGAATTAATTCATGAGATGGACTGAAAACATGGGCCATTCTTCACTACAAGGATCATGAATATTTTAATATCGAATAAAGTTAAAGCAACTCAACTTTGTGGAGATGACACTAGGAGAGAAACATCTTCACCTATAAACTCAGAATTCCATCAATTCGTTAACAAAAATATGTTTAGAACAATTCCCCAGGATAGAGTTAGACCCACTTAGCACACAGGAACAGAACTGGATATGTGAAAAGATATATGAATAATCTATAATAATAAAAGTGTAATATGCTAATTAGACAGGACAGCTGAACAACCTTCCGGACGACCTTCCCAACAAAGCCAGGGCTGCGAGGGCTGAGCCCCTTGCATGAATTTTGTGCATTGGGCCTCTAGTCCCAAATAAAAGAATAACTTTTGGAAAATTTCAGGCTCTCCCAAAAACAATGATCTAAATACAGCGTGGTTGGGGGGCGGGGAGAATTGAAGAGTAGCTGTCAATTTTTTTCTGGTTTCCAAAAAATGTGTGTTTGTTTTTACCAAAATCAGAAAACATAAAGGAAGACTGAAGAGAATGATACATGAAAATATATGCATTTTTTAAATAAACTATGCTTACATCACTGATTTCCTTGGTCACTGTGATGCTGTTGTAATGACCTGGTTATTATTTAACAGCAAAGAAGGAAAGGGAAGACTAGATATGGGCATTCCATTTATACAGCTTTGCCAGAAAGGAGCACTTAGCAGTTCCACAATCTGTTCCCCTTTGATTGATGGGGAAAGAACTAGACAAAGGCAGTTTGGGCACATGCCCAATAAGGTCTGCCCGTCATACCTGGGAACAAATTAGTGGCCAGGATGGATGTGACCACTACAAGCTCTGGAAACCTGAATATTTAAACTTCTAAACAAAGAAGTGAGCTCTTTTCTCTCTTCTCTTCTCCCTCTCACGTGCTGGGTTCCTGGATCTCCTGTGGCAGGGGGGATGCTCTGCCCCGTGCCCACAGGGTGCATGGCCATGTTGGACTCACACATGGATTAATGGACTTTAATTAGCTTGGATGTTGAACCACACCCGGCTGCACCATGGAACAGAAACTCTGGACACTGGCCCTCCCTCTGGCTTTGCTGAACTCCCAGCTGCCCCTCTTTCAGGACTGACTTGGGGGAAACGGGGCATTGGAAACTGAGGAATGTACCTCCACACCAATAAAATCTACCACCTCTCACCTTCCTGTGGGGTCTTCTGAAAATTCTTAGTTCAGGGATGCCCCAAGAACCCCACTCTCACTAACAACAGAGGAATTCCACTCGTGTATTCCCCCAGCAGCAACTGGAACAAACAGGCAATCGTATATAATCTAATGTGAACCCACTGGTAACTACTCCTCATTTCTGACAAATGTATTGACAAATCCTGGCACTGCCACCAACAGAAGCTCAGTGATTCAGTTAATCCTCTAACTCAGGGACTTCCAACCTGTGTATTGCAAGAAATCTTTAGAGTCTAACTCAGCGGTTCCCAGCATTGGCTGTGTTATGACACAAATGTCAACCAAGTAACATGAAGGTCTAATTGGCTGTATTAAGGATTCATGAATCATGCCTGAGCAGCATTCCATCAGCAAGTAGAAGGGGCGTCAGGGGGAATTTGGTACAAAATGGAGGGATTTGCTAAGAAGAGTGAGGCAAGGAAGCGATTAGGGAAATAAAGGATTATTTGGGGCCTGGGACATCTTTGATTTGGGGGAAAGGAAGAAAAATGGTTTTTATCATGTAGATGGCCTTGAAGCTTTTTTCTATGGACGGTGAAGAGAGCCTACCTTACTTTACTGGTGCTTGACCAGAAAATTCCAGACTGTGAAGGTCAATTCAGATTACATTTCTGGGAGAGGTTAAAATTACAATTAGATCAGGTATTCAACCTAGGTTTGATATCATGGGCTTATAGCATGAGTGACTCCATTTTGGGCCTGGGGTTTTCTCTTAAACAGCTGCATATTAGAATTACCTTGGGGAGCTTGAACCAGAATTTATGAAGGCTATCAGCATTTTTTAAAGCTCCCTGAATGATCCTAATGTACAGCTGGGATTGAGGACTCTCTATGCAAAGATGTGGAAATGTGAATGAGTGTTTATCTGCAGTACTTTCATGCCTTGAAAATCATTGCCTGTTACAAAGTTTCCTACCTTCTTTCATCACTAGAACAAGCAATGCCCTTCTTCCACTTACATCATTGGCACTGGAATTCTTTAGTTAAAATGAGCATTAAAGGAAAATATACCCATGTTGACAAATCTTAAAAAATAAATTTCTATTCTTGTGTGAACATAAGCACACTAATTATTCTCACCTGTTTCCACAGTTGTAATATGGGGATGATTGTATTCACTTCCTAGGGTTAGCATGAAACAAAATGGGTTAATATATCAGAAAGTGCCTAGTAAAATATCTGCATAAAATAAACATTCATCATTTAGTAGCCATCTAAAAATAATTATAACTTGTAATTCTGAATGTTACTGTAGTCATAATTAAAGTAAATTAAGAGGCTTAATTGTTCATAATTTTTTCTTTAAACTTTATGCAACATTTATTAGTTAAGCTCTTACCATGACTCTGCCCTGCATGCTGTTATACAGCAAAACAAACTAACATCCAATTTAGTTTTCATTCATTAAATTTAATGTTCAGGGAGATACTAATAACACATTATATAATATAATGATAAGACCAAGGAAAAAAAAGTAAAGGAAGGGTGGTATGGTGGGGAGGCATTCATGTTAGAATAATGGGGAAGTTCTCACAGAGGCAATTACATTTGAATACACACTTGATGGAATTAGTAGCAAGGAGGCTGACATTGAAGATATCTGGGGTAAAGGCATTTTAGGGTGGGATTACAAGAATATGCCTAGAGTATTCACGAAGCAATAAGGAGGCTAGTGTAGAAGACATAACATTATGTCAGAGAGAAAGAAATAGGGGGAGAAGTCAGGAAGGTAATGTGGATACAGGCATAAGATGACCATGTAAGGCCTTGTGGGTTGTAATTCTGTCCCTTTTCCAGTAAGTTTCGATTTCCTGAGCCCATGTTTCAGTGCAACCATTGAAACACAAAGCGTTGTGATCAAAATATGAGGTGTTATTCTTGTAGACTGGAGCAAAACTGTCCTTAGCATGGCGACAAGCATATCTGAGATGGTGCCTGCTCCACCGGACCTTGTCCCAGGATGCTCATGCAGGGCAGAGCTCATTGTCTCCCACAAGGAAAACACAGCAGAGGCAGCAATGAACTCTGGCTTAAGTCATTAAGATTCTGAGTTGTTTGTTACTGCTTATAAAATATCCTGACTCATGCATAGCTCATACCTATTAAAGGACGTCTACTTTCATCCTGAGTACAATGAGAAACTAGTGGAAATTTTTAAGGCGGTTATGAAATGATTTGACTTATTTTAGAGACGATCACTCCATTTACTTGGTTGGGAACAAGCTGTGAACCTTCCTTGGGCAAAGGTAGAAGATTCTTGATTAAAAAGATATACTATTGAGAATGTACATGCTTGGGTGAGATGAGCTAGCATCAGCATCTGCTTACTCAAAACAGAGGTGAAGTGTCACCTATCTAACCTTAGTACCCACATGGTTTCCACAAGTTTACTTTCCATTTCCTCTTTGGTCCCTAATATTTAATTGGAATACTTTCTTTTCAGTATTTCCTTATGTTCAACTGCCTGTGGGTTAATCCTTACACAAACATTAATTATAACTAAAACAAATGATCAATTTAAATATGCAATAACATACATTCAAAATCTACTATATGATAGGTAATAAAGATTCAAGGAGATATAAATCCTTTCCCTTGTACTTTAAGTCTACCTAGTTGGAGCCTCAAGACAAATACAATGAAAGTGCATATAAGGTAAAAGTAGCAATGGTTTTTCAAATATATGCTAGAATAGTTTAGAAAAGAGGTTAATCAGATGATCAGAGTTAACTTCATAGAGCAGGTATAATGTAGGCTTTAGGAGTGAGAGGAGATTTTTATGAATGAAGTTTGGAAGCATCTTAATCACAAAATAATTGCATAAATATCAATTAGTACCTATGACAATCATTTTCCAAAAAAATATGTAGACTACTTCTGAAGGGACATAAAATTTATTTTTTAAAAAAAGAAAGTAATCTGGAGAAGTAAGGAAGCAGCAAATTAAAATGGGCCTTGAATAACAGAATGGAAAAAAATACAGAGTAGACAGAATTAATTATTTTAGTATTATTATAGTATCAATGTGACTAAAGGTGTTTACAGTTTTAATATGCAAAGATGAAGTGGGTAATTTAAAACATGATTTAGACAACATGCCTGATTCAATTATATATGTAATTTTGTCCCTATTATAAAACAACACTAATTTGGTTATTTCATTATACACTATTTTATCACAATCTAAGTCCAGGAATTATAGTGAATATGTAAGGAAATAATGGCAGATTAAATAAGTTATTATATATTTGCTAGCCAGCAGAAAAAATTAAAGGAAACACTATAATAAGGGTTAAAATTAATTTACTTTTTTAATAATCTCACGAATAATGCTTAAAGAATATTACATTATTCACTTTGCTAAGAATGTGTAAGAAAAGAGCTTTTAAATATTTACTAATACACCACTACCTTTAAGCAAATTTTTAAAGTCTTAGAATAAATCTTATCATTTCTATTGGCACACTGTTCAGTTATAAGTCCAGTCTTCTGTAAAGGTTAAAAGGATTTCTGGGGAAGACGGGGGAGATAGATTTGCTCTGGTAAACAATTATTCAAAGGAAAATTAAATTAGAGGATATTCTGGAAAGAAACCAATATGACCTAGCGATGCACAAAAGGATGTGGATAAAAAAAATTTCTCGTGTCCTTTGGGATCAGTTACATTGCCATTCTGAAACATAAAGTATTATAATTGTGTTAGCATAGTCATCAATGACAGACAATACAGACTACTGTGATTCTTAAGCAAGCAATTCATATTTCAGCCTGATCAAAGATACTGTCTGAATTTTTAGTTGTTTATATTTGAGGGTGTTTCATTCTGATGAGAAAAGGATGAATTTAATTTCTTTAAAGAATGAAAAAAATCTAGTTACTAACGATAAAATTTTAAGCCTTAAGACAGTGTTGCAAAAACTAATGCTTTTTTTAAAAAATATGGTGGTGATTTTAGTTTCACATGTTAGTCATTTCAAATATGATTATTTTACAATAAAAAGTAAACAATGTTGTTCTGGGAACTTAAAATTCATATTTTTGGATCTGAGCTCCAATTAGCAAAATTTATTAGAAAAAAAATGGCATTGAGTAACAAATGATAAAAATTAAAAGATACTATGTGTACAAGCCTATGTTTTCATTTTTATAACTGAGGACTTACTAGTAGAGTGGCTACTTGATTTTTTAAAGGAGGATAGAGAAGATAGGCAGGAGCAGCAGGTAAGGTGGGGAATATAAATCATGGTCCATCGCTGGTAATCACAGGAGAAAGTCCACTATTATTCCAAGACCACATGATAATGAATTCAGATCTCTGTACAGCATAGAGGACACATAAAATGGTTCAAACAAAAACTTGACTGCCTTGATTTGTGAATGTCACTTTGTCAATATTCAGAGTTGACACTTGGTCTGCAATGTCAGAGTGAGTGTCACCTTTGTACAGTGCATCTAACTACTACTTGCCACTCAAGTAATCCATTCCCTCAGATTGGTGATTTTACTGTCTACCATAAATTATTAACCTAGGCCAGTCTGTCTGCCTGCATCATATACAACCTTGTGACTTGTCTTTATCCTTCTGGTGAGTGCATCCAATCTATAGTGACAAAGCCTCCTTAGGTGCCATGCAGGAGTAAAGTCATGCACTGACCTTCAGAATATCTGTAGGCTACACATTCTATTCAGGTCTTGTACAACTAGAGTTAGTTTTCTCTTTCCTCACATATATTCCAGGGATCATATTCAAGTTCCCTTTATTTTCTACATCAAGTCATAGGCTTTATATTAAAAAAACAGAATAGTCAACACAATTTATCTTTTTTTTTTTTTAAATTGATAGGCTTGTGTGTTTGTTTTCCCCTGCTCTTTTGCTAGGTCAGATAAACTGGAAGTCTTGTATGTCCTCAAGTATATTGTCAGCTATAACCTACATTCCAAAATTGGTGGCGCTGGCTTTGAACCAGCTGTATGTCATTATTAGAAGGCAGCAAACTTTTTTTGTAAAGGGCCATATATTAAATATTTTAAGCTTTCCAAGCCACACAGGTCTCTGTTTCATATCCTGTTTCTTTTAACAACACATTAAAATGTCACATATTCTTAGCATATGGTCATTATGGAAATAGATAGTTGGGTGGATTTGGCCTATAAAATCCATGTTATTAAAGCTCACTTAACATAATTTTTTTTTCAGCGCCTCCTTGAGCAGGCTGGAATCAGTTATCTGGGATTTATTTATCTTCTATAATTGAAACTTTGTAGCCTTGAGCAGAGCTTAGGGCTGGCCAGGGCAGGTGGGAAGCTTGGCTTCCTCCATCATTGGGGGCAACCCAAGTCTCCTGCTCACTCTACCTCTGTGGCCGCCACCATCTTAGTTGTGTTAATTTGCATGCTTACTCCTGATTGGCTGGTAGGTGTGACAGAGTGGCAGAGTGATGGTCAATTTGCATGTTTCTCTTTTATTAGTGTAGATTCCTGGAAGTAATAAAGGCAATTAGAAAAGAATAATGTATTTATTGCAACTTGAAGGGTTTGAATGTTGATAGACACACTGATAACAGATATTCTAAGAAAGAATTAAAGACCCTCTAAATTTGTACCTTTTACCATAAGTAAAATGCCGATCAAAACCACATGAGATACAAACCACTTCACACTCAGTAGGGTTGCTATAGTTAAAAAAATAAAAACTGATAACAACAAGTGTTGAGGAACATATAGATGAATTATAAAAAGAAGATGAAGTTAAATTAAAGTAACCAGAAGAAATAAAATGATTAAAATAAGAATAAAAAATAAATAAAATAGATAAGAGAATTATAAAAAAGAAATAAAATTAATTCAAAACCTGTTTTTTTGAGAATATTAAAAAAAATCAATTAAATTCCAGCTAGAATGACCAGGAAATTAAAAAGACATAAACTTTAAATATCCTATATATCAAATAGCTAATATGCTAATTAGACGAGATGGCAGAATGACCTGCTGGAATGACCAGTAGGTGAGGGATGGGGCCAGTGAGCCTGCGTCACCAGGCCAGCCATGATGATACTGGTGCCCCAATTTCCTCAAAGGTGGCAGAAGAGGTGGTGGTGCAGGTGCAGGCCTGGTCCTTGCGCTGCACCTTCTGCAGAGATGGCAACAGGGGAGCGGGCCTAAGCTGGCAGGTGGACATCCCCTAAGTCTGGGAGCTGTGAGAGGGCGCAGGCCAGGCTGAGGGACCCCTTGAGTGCACGAATTTTTGTGCATCAGGCCTCTAGTAAGTAAAAAAAATGTGACACATAAGATTCCATAGATATTAAAAAGATAATAAAAATGTTATAAACAACTTCTTGGCAATAATTTCAAAACCATAGATAAAATGAACAAACACATTAAAATATTAAAACTAGCAAAGCTTTCTCAAGAAATAGATTAACTAATAACCTTATGTCTGTTTAAAGTTTTTGAATTTGTACTTATAAACATCGCATTGCTTCAGTGATAAATTCTAGCTAACATTTAAGAAAAAGATAAATTCAATTCTATACACTTTCTGAAAACTGAAGAGAATGGAATAATTCCTGCTCATTTTATAAGGCAAAATTTATCCTGATACCAAAAGCAGACAAAACTATTACCAGTAACAAAAATTATAGACCATTATCCATAAGCAAAGATGCAAACAGTTTAAATAAAATTTAGTAAAAGAAACTAATAATACATAACTTGCAATTCATCCCATTAAACTAAATAAGAAAAATTATACAATTCTCTCATTAGACGTAGAAAAAAGTGTGACATTATCCAAGTAATGAAAAACATTTTTAGGAGACAGGCAGTAGGCAACTATGAAGAAAACAGATCTAACATTGTACTTAATGAGGAAAACTGATTTCCTTTCCTTCTAAGATCAGGAACAGAACAAGGACATCTCATCTCCCCATTCCTATGCAGTGTCACACTGAACATGCTAGCCAGTGCAATACCGCAAGGAAAAAAACATTCAAGTTGCAAGGAAAAAAATTAGAACTATTTTTATTCAAAAACTACATAACTACCTGTGTAGAAAATCCAGTGGAATGTACCAAAAAAGCCCCTAGAACTAATTCATAAATATTACAAAGTCAATTACATTTCTGTTACTAGTAATGAACAATTAGAAGTGATAATTTTTAAAATATCATTTATAATAGTATGAAAATATAACTACTTAGGAATAAATCTGGTAGATCTGAAAATTACAACATACTGCTTAGAAAAAGTAAAAATAAAATAAATGTAGTAATATCATGCATTTATGCAATGGTAGACTTAGTACTATGTAGCTGTCAATTCTCTTTATAGCTTTCATGTAATCTTAATCAAAATACCAGTAATTTTTGTAGAAGTTGACAAGCTTATTATTAAATTTATATGGAAATACAAAAGATCTAGAACAACCAAGACAACTTTGAACACAGAGCTATGTTAGAAGACTTACACTTACTGATTTCAAGATTATTTAATTTCATTATTTTTTATTCATTGTTTTGTGAGAGAGAGAGATTGATTTGTTGTTCCATTAGTTTATGCATACCTTAGATGCTTTTTATAAATGCCCTTAGAGGAGATCAAACCCACAACCTTGGTGCTCTGACTAACTGAGCTGGCAGGACTCAAGGTTTATTTTATTTTATTATTTATTTTATTTTATTTTTTTAAAATATTTTTATTGATTTCAGAGAGGACAGGAGAGGGAGAGGAAGAGGGAGATAGAAACATAAATGATGAGAGAGAATCTTTGATCATCTGCCTCCGGCATGTCCCACACCAGGGATGCATGCAACCTGGGCATGTACCTTTGACGGGAATCAAACCCAGGACCCTTCAGTCCGCAGACTGGTGCTCTATCCACTGAGCCAAACCAGCTAGAGCAGTGGTCGGCGAACTCATTAATCAACAGAGCCAAATATCAACAGTACAATGATTGAAATTTCTTTTGAGAGCCAAATTTTTTAAACTTAAACTATATAGGTAGTACATTGTTATTAACTTAATTAGGGTACTCCTAAGTCTTAGGAAGAGCCACACTCAAGGGGCCAAAAAGCCGCATGTAGCTCCCGACCCGCAGTTTGCCGACCACAGAGCTAGAGCATCAAGGTTTATTTTAAAGCTACAAAGGTCAAGATAATATGATTGGCATCAAGACAACTAAATAGATCAATCGAACATAATAGAACCTAGAAATAAACACATGTATATGGTCAATTGATTTTTGCCAAAGTATAAAGTGCAAAGTTTTGCAATGTTTATCTCTTCAACAAATGCACTGGAACAACTGGATATTTATCTTGTAAAATAACAACTTTGATCTATAACTCACAAAATATAGAAAATTACCACAAAATGATTCATAGTCCAATATGTAAAATCTATTTTTTTAGTTTCTAGAATCTAAGAGAAAAATCTTTGTAACCTCAAGTAAATCGAAGACTTTGTAAATATAAATCCTAAACCATGCCCCATTAAAACTTACAAACTGATTTCAGAAAATTTACTAATTTATGCTCTTTGAAGGACATTAAAAAAAAGAAAAGACAGATAGGTTGAAATATTTGTAAATCATATATCTGGTATTCTGAGTATTTAAAGACTTTTCAAAACCCAATAATAAAAAAGAAACAACCCAATCTTAAAAATTAGTGGCAAACTGATATTTAGCCTAGGAACCTTAGATTAATTTTAGAAATAACTTTGGATTTCAAGCTCATGTGAGTATTAAAGCTAATTTTTGTACCTGTCTTATATAGTCTGTTATTATTATCCAAAGATCTCCCTTGTAAAACATGTACTTGGATAGATAAAAAATTAAAGGCAAATGAATAAAATTCTGTGACATTAATTTATTATATCTGTCTATGCAACTTAGATACTTATGTTTTCATATGTTATATGTTTTATCTTCCTAATATATTAGAGCTCACAAGAAAGAAAAAACACATTTATGTGCCTATTATTTAGAATATGAGAATAATAATTTTTAATTCTTAAATAATTTTTTAAGTAAATTTCAAGTGGAAAATTAGTAGATTTGTTTGAGAACACATAATCAATACCTGATAGAAGATGATTACTTTGTATAAGGTTATATTTTCTGGATTTTACTGGTTATGCTGTGCTCAGATATACAGAGGCAAATTAAGAAAGTAACATACTTTGTCTTGAGTAATAGGATTTTCATTTTTTTAAAGTATGTATATGGTTTTTTTTAAATATATATTTCTTTATTGATTTCAGAGAGGAAGGGAGAAGGAGAGAGAGATAGAAACATCAATGATGAGAGAGACAAACATCATTGATTGGCTGCCTCCTCCACACTCCCTACTGGGGAATGAGCCTGCAACCGAGGCATGTGCCCTTGACCGGAATCGAACCTGGGACCCTTCAGTCCACAGGCTGATGCTCTATCCACTGAGCCAAGCCGGCTAGGGCTGTATGTGTTTTTGTATACACATTATCTACGGTTTTTTTTCTCATTTTTTTTTTAAATTTTGTTTTTGTAGTTATTTTCTCCTTTCGCAAAGAAAGTAATAAAAAGAACTATTTGGGGCAAAGTAGATGTTGATTGATATTGGTTCATATTCAAGATCTACTAACCTTTATAAATAATGGGTAAGTTTCATAATCTGTATCAGTCTTCTTTGAATGGGGATATTAATCCCTAAGTTGTTCACAAGAATTAAATTAATTTTGAGAATGAGATGCATCAAGCATATACCTGATGCTCACTTTCATCCCGTGTGTGTGTGTGTGTGTGTGTGTGTGTGTGTGTGTGTTTAATTCTCACTGGAGGATATTTTTCCATTTATTTTTAGAAAGAGTGGAAGAAAGAGGGAAAGACAGAGAGAAATATTGATGTGTTCTTCACATTGACCGGTAACCTCCTGCATGGGCCGGGGAGGAGCCTGCAACAGAGGTACCTGCCCTTGACCAGAATTGAACCTGGGATCCTTCAGTATGCAGGCCAAAGCTCTATCCACTGAGCCAAATTGGCTAGGGCCAGTCAATGTTTTAATTCTATCGTTGACATCTACATTGTATGTGTTCAGAAACAAACATAATAAAAGTAAATGCATTGTAATATTTATAAAAATATTTCTAAAAGTGTTTTTCTTGTGCCTTGTTAATTAGCCCACAATTATCAGTTAAGATCCTAAGGACACCTACTACTCTTTCCATAATATTTGACTCCTTGAATATACATTTTAAAAATAGGTATTTGGCATACCCTCAGAGATTTTATGCTAAGGTCAAAGAAGAGGATGACTTCTGTTTATTTAATTATTTGGAAAATATAAAAAATCAAACCTTCAAAGTAAATAATAAAGATAGATATGTTTCTTAGAAATATAAATGTGAGCTATTAATTAAAAATAATTTACTTCTAGTCCACCAACAGACTTTTGTTAATGTCATTCTATTCATCTCAACAAATAAATTAATTTTATGCTGATTCAGCAAAATACACACACACACACACACACACACACACACACACATACACACACACACACATATCCATATATAGTACAGCATGAAATATAATAACCAGGTTTTGAGTAAAAAAAAGTTTTGAGGGAAAGGGTCAAGGACAGGAAGAGAAACTGGCATTTCTGTATTTCAGGGCTACATCTGAGATGTAACAAATTCCTAAAAAATATTAAAATAAAAAAAAACATATCTAACTAGGTAGATATGTGTATAGATACATATGAGATGGCAGAAAGAAAGGAAGGGTGGAGGGAGGAGAGAAAAGAGAGAAGAAAGATGGAGGGAGAGAGAAAGAAGAAGAAAAAAGTTCCTTTATAGTATTCTTCAAATAATAATTCTTCACACAACCCTATATGTGGGACTTAAGTGTTTGTAAAATTTTTTGTATCTTTATAAAAATTTCTTAAAACTGGGTAAACGAGGGAACATTTTAGTCTGTTCATCCAGAGAAAAGATGCTCTCTAAAGATACTCTTGAAGACGTTCTTTCTCCTTTCTCCCTGTTTACTAACAAATATGGATTAGCAGACTACACAGTACAACTTACCTCCCGCTCGCTCTGAAGCACTCTAAGCCAGTAACAGCTACAGACAGAACAGCAATTACAGCCCACACAATTCATTACCCCTTATAACAGAGTTCTTTTCTCTTGTAGCATAAAGGAAACAGAAACCATGAATTAATACTCAGTCCTGTATCACTGAAGCTATAAATTCTGTAAAATTATGAACTGAACTACCATTTGGTGCTACTACTTGAGGACTCTGTTTGCTGCTCTGTTTTGACTGAGGGTATGAGAAGTCTGCCAGCAAAACAGATTGCCGGCCTCCCCTGTAGCTTACTTTAGTCTTTGAAACCACAGACTAATTTTTGTTTGGTCATGTTTTAAAACCATGTCAAATCTGACTTTAAATTTGGAACTAAACACGGATTTTCAGGTCTTTTTTCCTCTTTATTCTTGGTGAAATAAAATGTTCTCTAAGAAATATACAAATATAAAAGGCTTTCCCAATATCTAATTTTTAAAACATTTAAATAAATCAATACCATATGGATTTTCCTTCCCTTACAATATATGTCTTAAAAATCTGTAGAAGAAAATGTCTTGCATTTTTACCTAAAACAAAATCTGTCAAGAAATGACCTCAGCTGCTCAATACAGTGCATTTGCTCCACTCTCCAGGTGGCCAGTAGCTCCGTTGGCCCTGCTATAAATCACCTGTGAGGGATGGTTGCCGATCTACGCCAGCTTAGGGAACATTGGCAGCTGCAACACTAAGGAGCCTAGAACTACCAATTTGCGTGAATATGCTACTGAAATATGAAACAGCGGATACCTGTATAAAAATCAATGGTCTCTACACTATGTTTTGAAGTTTTATAAAAAGGAAAAAGAATGTTTTAATCCAGCATGCTTTTCTTAGGAGCTCATCACAAATGTAAACATCAAATTGATGCAAAGCTAGGGAAAGGACATGGGAGCTGGCCTTTTGAGAAATGCAATAGGGTTTGATAAAACTCTTCTTGGTTGTATAAAACACATTCAGTGGACGGTGTTGATGGCACTTTCCTGGTTGCATGAGAAAAAAAGCCCATCACACTAGTTGTGCAGTATACTTACATGTCTTCTTTATTTCCATTTTATTCCCTGCATCTTCTATTAATAAAAAATATTGGAAAACATTTCTCTACAGCAGAAAAAGCCCTGTGTGTAACCAGGTAGTGGTGGGAATAAAACCTTCAGAAGGTGTTTAATTCTAGCACTCCCATTCTTGTTATTCTATGCTTTATTCTGGGCACTAAAGGAACCCTAACCGTATTTGAGATTTAAAAATCAGGTAATTCATGACAAATCATGAGCACCATGTTTGGCACACAATGACCATTCATTATGATTAAATGGTAGCGACTTAAGTTAGGATTGTTGTTAAAATGTTGATATTTTTATCATTTCAGTTACAAAATGGCTTTGGTTGAAGTGAAAAATGTAAACAAGCCGAAGCCGGTTTGGCTCGGCTTAGTAGAAATCACTGATATATTAGGAATGGTCACAGTGTTTCAT
The DNA here is from genome assembly GCF_000327345.1 of Myotis davidii. Classification (NCBI taxonomy): domain Eukaryota; kingdom Metazoa; phylum Chordata; class Mammalia; order Chiroptera; family Vespertilionidae; genus Myotis; species Myotis davidii. Next base: position 106,294 of record NW_006290523.1, read on the forward strand.
TAAACCAAACCTGGGGACAAAATATTACCCCCATTTTACAGATGAGGGAACAGAGGTTCATAAGCACTAGCTAGATTATCCAAAATTACCTAATAAAAAAGAAAAATGTAAACAAAATCCACCGAAAATTTCAATGCAGCAGTGAATGTTACATTTTAAAAAAGCAATTGAGAGCTTCCGGTGCCCTTGTCATTTTATACCTGAGGCAGCTGAGCATCAGGGCAGCACGGTGTGGTGACCAACATCCCTCACATGGCTCAACAGGGACACGCTACCTGGAAGGCTGGTGTGTATGCCGCATCATTTCTCTTTTGCTTTGTTGCACCTAAGGTTGCAGAATGTGAGGAGTCTGAGTTTTACTGGCTCTCCAGATAGAGAGCATCTGGTTTTCTGAGCAGCCTAGACTTTGGGAGGGCCAACAATATGTTTTCCTAAAGGTTCCACGTGTCCTCATGGTAACAACACTATGATTCTACCTTCATTCCGCATGCTCCAAAGTGGCCGTGCTTTACCTCTGAGAACATCATCTGCTGCCATAGGTACATGCTGTAGCAGAGCAAACAGGAGAATCCGAACAGTTGCAGCTTGAAACAAGTCACAAAACTCCTAAAGTCCTTCAGATCCTATTTCTGTCCTGCTTTGGTTCCTAAGATACCAAGTATATAACTCTATTTTCGTTGTCACAACAGCCTGAGGCAACACATAAACATGAAAATAAGAACTGTGAATTAGCCTTTTTTGACCCCAAATATCTTCTCTGTAAAAACTCCCAAATACTTCTGCAAAACCTTAAATCTTTCCCACCTACATTTTAGTCTTCGAGGGTACTTCTTGACATTCATTTTTCTTCTCTTTTCCCAGTTGCTAACTCTTACTAGAACTTCCATTTCCATTGCTAGCACTCAGCAAAAGTCAGTGCTGCATTGCTGCCCACCAGAGCTCCCTAATCTGGTGTTCAGAATACACTCCAGCTGGCAGGGTGTCTTGTGAGTACAGATGCCAACACCCAAGGGAGCAGGGTAGTTGGCACCTTATGACTGAGAGATTCTCATACTAACTGGCTCATTAGTTGAAACATGAAATTACCAATATCTGACCATTTATGACTAATTATATGACCTAATAGTTTTACTGGCTCTTAAATTGTGAAAATTTCATTTTGGGATTCAGAAATGAGTCCATGGAGGCTGGGCCAGAATGCAATCTAAATGAAGTCCTGAGCACAGACACCACCTCTCCCTCCAACTCTGACCCATTGTCTAAACTTCCCTCAGTTCTTTCCATAAGAAGAATTATTTCCCAGAATGCTAAAGGCTTCCTCACATGGCCACCCCATCTGATACCCTAGACATATTTAAATACAAATCTCATTCTATTTTAGGAATAAGATTTGTCCTTTGCTACACTCAGGCCCTGTGTGATGGGTTGTTGTGCATGACAGTGACTGAACCACTCTTGATGCAGAAGAATCAGAATTGAGCCATAATAAATTAATCTTTCCCACATTATCAATGATAGTGTCATCATCAAAGGAGTATCAACACTTTCCGTTTAAATATGTTTAAACATGCCCTACACATTTCAATTTGAATTTTGTTTCTTCCAGGTGCGCTCATACTCATGTCTCTGCACTCTGACTCCTCCAAGGCCTTCTGCATTTATTCTCTTCCTCCCTGGTGTCACTGGCACCTTCCAATTTACTAAACCAGTGAATTTAATTAACAAAGGCATTAAATAAAAACAGGTCTAACACCCATCCCTGCACCTTCTCACAGGCTGCTACTTCTTAACTGTACAAGATGTACTAATATTATTACCATTAATTAAAAATTCTTCAGCCCAAAGTCATCACAGATTGGCCCTTTGGTGTGAATATACTTAAGCAGACAGTTAACACATTTGTAAATTTCCATCATTTTGGTCTCTCATCCTATAATAACTTATGAAACTGGAGAAAATATATCTTGTACGTAAGATCTACAGTAAGTCCTCACTTAACATTGACAATAGGTTCTGTGACTTTAAGAGAAATGATGTTATGTTAGGAAACCAATTTTACCATAGGCTAATTAATATAAAGAGGCAAGTCAAAAGAAGAGATGAATTATTGCCATTTGTAACCTCATGAATGTACCTTGAGAATGTTATGCTAAGCAAAGTCAGTCAGTCAGAAAAAGCTAAGAGCCGTATGATTTCACTCATATATGGGATATAAAACTGAAACTCATAGATATAGACAACAGTATGGTGGTTACCAGAGGAAAGAGAGTGGGGGAGTGGGGTAGTAAAGGGAAAAGGAGCCTAAATATATGGTAACTGAAGATGATTTAACTTTGGGTGATAGACATACAATGCAATATACAGATCCTGTGCCATAGAAATCTACACTTGAAATCTATATAATCTTATTAGCCAATGTCACCCTGATAAATTTAATAATAATAAAAAGGTAAACTCCTGGGGCATCTCATCAACATTATAATGAAAGAAATGCTGAACAAAAAGACATTTTTCAAGAACTTGCTGTATCAATAATCTGGAAATCAATTTCCTCATTTATAAATCCTAAGAAAAATTATGGGGAAAGGAATCTGTCTTCTAGTCGTTCTCCCCTTGTTTGACTCTTATTCCTGAACTCTATTTACTTGTTTTCCTCCTCTCTTCAATACCCTGGTCTCATATTTTCCCATTAAAAATTCATACCTGGGAAAATATTTAGAAAACTTATGTATTTGATCAAAAAAGTTTTCATACCTCTTATGTGCCTGGCACTGTTCTAGTCACCTATAATAATAAAAGTGTAATATGCTAATTAGACCGAACAGCTGAATGACCTTTCGGATGACCTCCCGGACTAAGCTGGGGCTTTGAGGGCTGAGGCAAGCCGCCACGACTGCAAGGGCGAGCTCCTTGCATGAATTTCGTGCATCAGGCCTCTAGTTGGACATAAAAAAATGTAAAGAGTCAAAATACAGCAAAATCTTATGTTCTAGAAATAAAATTAGCTGGTATATAGATAAATGTACAGTATGTCATATCATGAAAAGTGCTACACGAAAACTAAAGCAGGTTAAGCTATAAAAGGAATGGCAGGTTAGGGAGGGGCCAGGAATCAGATATTGTTGGCAAATGGGTGTTACTAATTAGCTGACCTTTGAGCACAACACTAAAGAAAGCAAGAAAATAAGCAACATAGTTACTAGGGAAAGCATTCTTGGCTGGGGCAGAAACCAAGTACCACTGCTGAGTCAGAGCAGAGCTCGGTTCACGGGAGATCTAAGGGATCAAGGCAGCAGGAAGGCTGAGCATCAGCAGGTGTGTGGGAAGAGAGTAAGTCAGAGGGTTTAAACAGGAAGCCAGATCATGCAGCACTTTCTAAACCTGGTAAAGATTCAGAGTTTTATCCATTTTGAGATGAAAATCTATTTTAGGTAATGTTACCTGAAATGCAAAAATAACACTCTTCATTAGTGTCTTTATGGCTGTCATGTATAAAAGAATCACCTTGGAATCATCTTAATAAGCAAATTCTGCTTCAATGAAATTCACTGAAATTCTGCATTTCTGACAAGTTCCGCAGTCATGCTGATATTGTTGGTCAGTGGACCATACCTTGAGTAACCAAGCTCTACATCACAGATTCGCAAAGGATGGCCCCATATCATTAGCATTCACAGCACCCAGGAACTTGCTACCGGTGCAAATTCTGGGGCCCCACTGATGGAATCACAGGCTCTGAGAGTGGCAGCAATCGATACTTTAACAAGAGTTTCAGGTAATTCTGATTCATGATGAAGTTTGAGAACCACAACTCAATGGCATATTATCAATGATATATTACAAATGATATATTATGAATGCACTAGAGCAGTGGTCGGCAAACCGCGGCTTGCAAGCCACATGCGGCTCTTTGGCCCCTTGAGTGTGGCTCTTCCACAAAATACCGACTTCTGCGCATGGGCTATGAAGTTTTAATCACACTGTATGTGTGCACCCGCACGTGGTATTTTGTGGAAGAGCCACACTGAAGGAGCCAAAGAGCTGCATGTGGCTCGCAAGCCCAGGTTTGCCGACCACGGCACTAGAGGATAGCAAGGTGGAAGCAAAGGACTGTTGGGATAGGAAGAGACAATAGTAGCTTAAGCCAGGGTGTTTTAGTGGATGTGATGAGAAGGAGGTGAACTGTGGATATGTTTTGAAGGTAGAGCCAGTAGGATATGTGGAGTATATGAGACTGAAAGAAACAGAGAGTAACACTGAGGCTTTTGATTGGAAGAGTGGAGTTGCCATTTACTCACTAAAAAGATAAAGATGGGAGGATGTGGACACAAAGAGTCAGGAATGTGGTTTGGACTTAAGTTTGAGATGCTTATTAGACACTAAAAGCCCGATGCACAAAAATTCGTGCAAGAGTAGGCCTTCCTTCTCCCGGCTGCCGGCATCGGCTTCCCTCCAGCACACGGGACCTGGGCTGCTTCCCTCCTCTGGCTGCCCACAGGACCCCCGCGACTCGGACTGGCTTCCCTCCAGCCCCGGCTTCAGTAGGAAGGACATCTGGAAGGCTTTGGTCTAATTAGCATATTACCCTTTTATTATTATAGATGGTTAAGATGATGACTAGGTATTGGAAATATGATTCTAGAGGGTAGGGGAGAAGTGTAGGCAAGAGATGTGAAACTGTCAATGGTATTTGAGAGTTGGTGGCATTCTAACCATGGAGAAATAAATGAGACAACCTAGGTAGTTGATGCAAACAGGAAAAAAGAAGGCCCAAATACCGTGACTGTGGAGTGTTCTAATTTCCGAGGTCTGACGGATATGAAGTAACCAGCAAAGGAGCCACAGAAGGAGAAACCTTCCAAGTAGAAGAGGAAAGCACGGAAGAGAAATGAGGATGGCAGTGCCTGGGCTGGGAACTGTCCCACTGTAGGGGGACAGAAGGTCCTGAGGAAGGCAATATGTCTCAGATTGCGTATTTCAGGTGGAGAGGCGAGGGGCTGGGACCAAGGACAGGGGTCCTGAGGTGAACAGCACACAGGTCACTGCATGGCTGCAGCCAGTGCTAGCTAGCCTTTGTTTTAGTAATTTTTAGATTTTATGATTAAACATGTCAAAGAGGATGGGATCCCCTTATTCCTCCACTATTCATAACTCAGATGATCCAGTCAGAAGGTCTTACAGTCCCATGCTCCTCCTTTCAATGTCCTAAGTAAGAAACAATGCTACGATAGGCCCGACCCACTGGGCTCATAATTAATATGTGCATCTTACACAGACTCAGTGTATGTACCCTGCCCATCTATATATGCCCTTCCCATATGTCTCCGAGGGAAGCTCTCACTGGTGGTAGACACTCAATAAACACATGGTTGAAAATCTTGACCTAATGAATTAAAAGGCAAGTTCCCAGAAGTCTCATTTCTGTCCTTAAGATTACGTGTTTATAGTATTAGTTATCTATGATTTCATAGTTTTATGATTTATATTTGAAAATGCTTTAAAGTAATAATGTGTTTTCACATATATTGTCACACTTAACCCTCAAATATGCCTGTGATATAGGCAAGACAGGTAACATTATCACTACCTTAGAGCTGAGAAAAGTAAGTTTCAAGGTCAGGCATGTAGTTAATGGAAAAAAAGGGTCCTACAGGTGCTGGCCAAGGTGCTCCCCGTCACACTCCACTGCTTCAAACATGCTCCACCCACAAGGGCAAATCCAAAGCCCACGCCGGATTTTCCCATAAACGATCAACTGACATGTCTTTAAAATCAGTTCACTTTGTACAACATTATTTCTTCAAGTGAATATGATACAATTTGCATAATTTTTAAAGCCACAAACACATTTAAGGAGTAAAATATAACTTTTTTCAATATATATGTACAGGATCATAATTAATCACATAAATATTGGGAAACAGTTCTAGTCAATTTGTCACCTCACAGGGGTTTTGTAAAGATTAATTAGAATTAATTACATGAGTTATTTGAAGGCAAAACACATTACAGAAGTGCTAAGTGTTGTTATATTTCCCTTTAAGATGAGTTTTGAGTTACAAATCAATCATCAGTCAGTAAAATATTCCCCCCAAAAAATCCATTCCACAGCCACTTTCATTTCTGCTTTGTTCTAAAGACAACTATAAGCAGTGATCTATTTAGCTGAGGTCAAATATAGTGAAGGGGAACAAATTTGAAAAAAATATAAAAGTATTTGAGATGATAGCTTTATTTGGTTGAATGCTATATTACCATGCTATTTGTTTCATTATTTTTGTCCTCCACCTCAAAAATGCAAGCACTTAATTCGTATTATTACTTTCAGTGTTTTTTTCATTATATACCAAAAATGTCATTTGACAAAATCCCTATCTGCATGAGAAACAAAAATATACTCACCATACCAGGCAGCATTTAAAATGCTTAAGCATTTTTCTTGAATATGGTTTTGTTAAAATAGCTTTCATTTTAAAATGTCAAAACTTATCAAAAAACATTTAGCCTGACTATAGATATTTCACCTAGAGATAAGGAAAGTTGCTTTATATAACACATTCCTTAATGCATGTCGGTAGCATTTAAGGCATCTCTATATAAATATTTCACATATCTTCTTTCCTTTGACTAAATTTGTTTTCAATTTTATTTACCTTACTTATCTGTGAGAATTCATTTTAAACTTGTACATGAAGAAAAATAGATCAATGTCAGTATTTGTAAGATTTTGACAATAGCAAATTTTGAAGTAAATTTTTATTACTATCAGAATTCTAAGAGAATATTCAGTAATTTTAAATATAAATGTTTACAGTCGGATCCCACACATAGCTGAAATAGAAAGCATAATGAATTTCATTGGGGATGGTAAATTAAACTAGAATCAAAGAACTTTCATGGACATAGAAGAGTTGTGCATATCACTGATGGCAGAATCCCCTGTTTAGTCCCTCAACTCATCATGCTGTATGAGAAACTAATCAATGGTGAGTTAATTTGTTTAATAGATTTTAAATAAATGGTTGGCTGACTGACCTTCCTCCTCTGATTGCTTCTAAAAGGCAAAGCAGGGAATTTTGGGGAAATATTCAATGTATTCTGTACTTTCCTCTTTAAAAAATGTTTAAAAGGGTATTTTTGCAAAAGGAAGCACCAGTGTTTCTTTAAAGAAATAAAATCAGCTCCTATGTTGGGACAATTACTTGGCATTCCTTACACATATGTGTGTGTGCGTGTGTGTGTGTGTATCTACGTATCTCGGTATATATTTTTAACCCTCACCTGAGGAAATGATTTTATTGACTTTTAGAGGAAAAGAGAGAGAGAGAGAAAACCTAAATGTGAGAGAGGAACATCGATCTGTTGCCTTCTGTACACACCCTGACCGAGGATCAAACCCACGACCTAGCTACGTGCTCTGACTAGGAATTGAACCCGAAACCTTTTGGTGTATAGAATGACTTTCCGACCAAATGAGCCTCCTGGCCAAGGCTATCTATCTATATTTTTAAATCAATTCATTTCTCACTTTCCACAGTACTAGTATTTAAAATTGTTGCCCACCATTGCTCGAGTGGTTTTTCTAAAACAAAGCTTGAAAAATAAAATTCTTGCTCACGTGTATGGCTATTACAAAACATTAGGAAAATACAGTATAAAAGTGTGCATATAAATGTCACTCTATGTAATGGAATTAATTAATGTGAAAAGGGATCATTTCTCTTCCCATCTTTTTTATCTTCTGTGTATAGGAAGCACGAGGCAATGGAAAGACCACACACTGTGGAATCATTCAACCTAATAATCAAAATTGAGCTCTGCCTCTTACTGATTTTATAACTTTGAATATTAACTCAAAGCTTCAGTTTCTAGGCCTTTAAAAGACAATTATATAACTCCTTAGAAGTTGATTTGTAGATTAGATAATATGTGCAAAGCTCTTATGGAAGTAAGGCACTAAGTAGACACTTAGCATACAATAGCCGGTACTCTGACTATTATCCTCTTGAAATGGGAAGTGATATCAACTCAAGGTTCACTTAACCTGAAAGCACACCAACCCTTCTCAGACACACCATTTATCAGTGGGCATCGCTGCTTACTGAACTGAATGTAACTACATTCAGTTTCAGACAAAAGCGAATAGTTGAGCAGGAACGGGGAATTACTGTAAATGAACCAAGCAAATGCCACACAGGAAATGCATTCACTATTTCCTATAATGTTGTCAGCCTGCTTCAAATAGATCACAGGATTATTTAAGCTCCGGGTGAATCATTATTCAACACCTCTTTTCCTGACTAATGGATTTATAAACTTAATGCAGTATTTGTTTGCATGAGCCCATAGAGAAGTTAAAACATCAGAGCCTTACCATATTAAATTTTGTCGTGTGTGTGTGTGTGTGTGTGTGTGTGTGTGTGTGACAACTGCAATTTCAGCATCGTGGATCCCTTGCCACATGTAATATCTAAAATAGTATGTAAGGCATAAGGTAAATTTATTTTTTATTTTCTTACCTTTTTCAAAGACAGGATTTATGATATCAAAGTACAGTTTGCGTTTTCAAAATCTTGCTTTACTTAATGCATTAAAGGAAGTAATTTGGATCCCCACCCCGTGAAGATGAAGTCATCCTGAGTGCCGTCCATCTCCCAGGAGCTTCCTGCAGCATGGCGACTCCAACATCTACATCTTTTCTGAGACTGTTTTTTGGTATGCTCCAAACCTATTTCTCGCTTCTAACGGAAAAGTCAACCTGGATGAATTCCAAGTATTTCCAAGCCACTGTCCAAAAGTTAACTCCTTCCTTTTACCCTAACAATTCCTCTTCTGACTCCCCATTGTCTGTAAGAATACCACTGGTTAACCATCACAAGCCAGACCTGCTATGTGTGACTCCTTCCTCTTCATCCAATAGTCACTAAATCAGATCAATTGTACATCCTATCCTGAGTTCACTGCCTCTCATAACTAGTATATCATGTCAAGTTCCTGCAATCTACTGTGGCTATCTTTATTCTCATCACTCTTTCAAATTGGCTCCAGTAAATCCCTCTCTTATGTGGCTTTGGATATGTCCTTAGAACAGTATTTCCCAAAGTGACTTTTGATTTCTAGTTGCAGACATTACTTTGCAGTCAAATAAATTTGGAGAGGTCGTGGGTCAAAAAAGGACAATGTCTGCTATTAGGTTGGCCATGTCATTTAACAAACTAACGTAAATTAATTTTCAGGTAATTTTTTAGTAAAAAAAAGTGTGTGTGTGTGTGTGTGTGTGTAATTTGTGATGACAGGACAACTCACAAGATTATTCAATGAAAAATCTTATTTTTTTGAAAACTATAACCTTATTAATTACATGTAGACATTACTGATTATATGTCATGATGGCTCTGACATGGTGTTTTTATTTTTTGCCTTCTTCTCTTCATCCTAACACACTGTTCCTAAATTGGCTTCTCTAACCTCAGGATGAAAGCAGACTTCATAAGGTTTACATAACATAGTTATTTTTAAAGTTCTAAAAAAGTTACCTTTTTTTTCCAGAAGAGATAGATAGCTTCCCCAACATAAAATTAATCAGACCTAAATTAAGAGGAAAAAGTTAAAGAATACTGGCATTCAAAAAGAATTTATAAAACTATTTCCTTAAAACATAAGTGTACTTGAAAAGATATTTTGACAGGTCTCACTTGAAAACCTAAATGGGACATGTAAAGCTTAAGTGATTAAGAACCAATGTCTACTAAAGATGCACACAAAATGAAAATAAAATATAGCCCCCAATTGATACTAAAGTGAAAGTCAATGTAAAAAAAAATTGAATTCAGTTTCCAATTATGCAATCTACCTATGGCAAGTTAGCAACTGAATTGAAGTATATGAAGTGAGATGGCAAAATGTGAATCATTAAGATTCCCCTGGTTTTCTTAAGTTCCAGCCTCATGTTATTTAAACATCTATTTTGTCAGCATTAAAAACCAAAGTCAAAGACCCCGAAGTCGCAGGAAAATGCCAAGCCTCTATAGCCAGGGAGATGTCATTTTAAATATCTGTTGTGCCGTTTCCCAAACCAGCTGACCCCTTTGAGTTCAGTTTTCCTGAGGAGAAAGCAACAGGAATTTTACCTGAGCTTATGAAGGCAATGAATGAAGAGCACCCCAGATCAGTCACTGGCACATAGCAGACGCTCAAAAATGTCCTTTTCCCTTTTTATCTTTGGATATGCCTATCTTCCCAGTTCATTAGCTAATTAAAAAGAGCAGAGGGTACAGGATAGCGGAAATTCTAACAACATATATTTCATAACCCTTCCCAAATTTTATACCACCCAAAATCAACTTAAGCTCTTGCTTATAGTTGGGCATACTTTTAAAGCCATTCTCAATTTTTTCATTAAAGCAAAAACCAGACTGCTCACAGGCTATATGATTATATTTATGTCTTAAATATAACACATTAATCCTGCAACTCTAATCTTAAATTTTTAAAGCTTAACTATCTTTGAAACTATTACATTTATACCATAATATTTATTACAAAAGAAAACATTGCATTTGTCTGAATTTATAAAAGAAAAAAAAAAGGTTTCTTCATTCTTAAACTGACACCATCAGAGTATCAACTGGACTAAAGTCCATTGTTGTTTTTTTCTGATCATAATAAAAAAAATCTATTTGCCCATAATTGACATTCAACATATTAATGTTAGTAAAAAATTAAACATTCATACATATTAAACAATTAATTAAATGCAAAGCAACAGAGATCAGTGACTTAAAAAAACACACACACAACACTTAAGTTCATATTGGTTTGGTAGAGAGAACATGGGTTTTAGCTCTAGAGAGAAGTGGTCTAATTTCTGGCTGTATTAATACTAGCTATTCATCCTACCTGAGCCTCAGCTTTCTCAGTTATAAAGTGTAGATGAGATTTACATTGTGTGTGTATGTGTGTGAGAATTAAAGGAGATGATGGATAAAGTTCCCACTACATCACTTGGTAAATGAGAGGCACTTTATTATACAAAAATAAAAACAAGAAAAAATATACTTCTCAATAGTTTAGGGATAATGTGTGAAAATAAAACTTTTTACATATTACTGATTTTAAAAATACTCCCCAGATCCATTTTAGTAACTTTAGTTTTGAAGTACAGTATTTCAGTTCTGTTTTGCCAGTATTCCAAACCCAAGACACTGTTGCCACTGAGATGTAAGAAATAAGAACCGGACTCCCTGTTCTTAGGACAGATCTGACAAGCGGCTTGTTTTTCACCCAGCAGGTTAAGTTCAATACTTGACCTCTTTGGTCAGGAATATGATTGACTCCTGGTTTGATATTCCTTGTGTATGTGGACTCTAACTCTGCCTTCAGGCCTGAGGAGGTGGCTAAGTCACAGACTGAGCAAGAGTAGGACAGCACTAGTACTCCTCAATCAGCTATTGGCCAACGGTCTAGTTACATATTAGTGCCACCTGCAGGCATAGCTGTCACATGTCCTACTAATGAAGATGGCTGCATAGAGTCTCTTCATGCTGTAAATATATAGTTGGGGAGATGTTTTCTTTTTTCCCCTTTCATCATTCTCTTCTGTATTCCTCCATGGAAGATAAAAACAACCTCTAAAATGTTTTAATATTTGTTTGGATAACATGGTAAATAATATGCCTGTTTATATAAATGGGTTTTAAATTTTTACTTCATTCCTTAATTTTTAAAAATATGTTAACTGCCTTTTTATGAAAGTTGCATTTGTACTGCATGAGTAGTAACCAACATAGGCAAACTTTTACATCAGAAATCTTAAAGACATATAAACATCTAGAGAAATGGTTCCATCCTGGAAACTCAACAATTCAAGCATGCTCTGAGTACTTGGGTTTGTGAGAAATCTTCTGGGGGAAGTAAATCTGAACGCACCACCATGGGACGAAGGCAAAGTAGACTCTTACATTTCTTTATGGAAAAGTCAGTGCCTTGGTCAGTTGAGGAGCAATTTCTCATAAGATATAAAGTGTTATGTGGGCTAAAAACTTATTCTACATTATTAAGAAGCGTTCAGAATTATATTTTCATTGTTGCTGTTAAAGGCCAGGTAACAAATATTTGATTGAAATAAGTAAATAAGTATTCGAGAGTTGACAAGAGCTCGTTTTGAAACAATGAGAAGAAAAACCCATGTAAAAATGTGTGCGTATGTGTAATGTTTGATTGGAAGCACACAATACTGGCAATTTTTTAAAGTGCTAAAAGTTGCCCAGTTATAATACAAAATATCTACTCTGCCTCCATCAACCGACTTCCCAAATAAACTTTCTCTGATAATTGTTTAGCTTGATTATCCGTCCGCCTGCCTTCAAAGCACCATTTCTTATACGGGTTTAGCCAGGTGAGCCCATTCATAGGAAAGCATAAACCTTCTGGTATCCCAGTGCTTTTCATGCCCCTGCGAAGGCACTGGGATGACGTTCCATATTCTCAGCCTCTTTCTCTTGATTCTTCTGCAAGAATGGAGTGCGCTCGGGTGCCAAAGGGAGCAGTAAATACACCAGAAACTAATTTTCATTGTAAGTCAATGGGGCTTGCATCACTTACTAAAAGCACCAGGTCCCCCTCAGGGTTTCCTCAAGTTTTCATTACATTCTGCATGATGACATTTACACAAGAGAAAGGGGGCTCCTTTTAAATGAAAAGAGACAAGTTGGATTTTCCACTTCCTTAGGCAACTAGTCTCCCCTTCCTTATTATGGTGAGCTGTGCTCATTCCCAGAAGTCAGCTCTGTTTGGTAGAATCATCAGGCCTGGGTTAGCAATGTTTAGAAAAGTGTTCAACATGATTCCACTATTCTTTTCCTGTCAAGTTGATTCAAGTACTATAATTTGAAGTCTTAAAATTTCTTGCTGTTTTTTCCTATTGTACGCAATAGGAGTGATTATAGTTTTACTCACATATACCAAATAAAAGATAAATTACTAGAAAACTAAAAGAATATTAAATAGCTATCTAAACCAGTTTCCTTCCACATGTAAGTATAATGATATATTAAGAACAGATTTTAGAAAGTTTATGTGTCTCCCCTAAAGTTCCAATTCCAGAATTAGAAAATCTACAGTTTCCAGTTGTTTAATAATCACCTTTACTCTCATTATTTCTCTTTTCAAATGCTACCATAAAGGTTCATTTCCTCCAGAGCATTCATAAGTAATAATAACAAGTCCTTATAAACACCTTAGGGATGATTCCTTAGGAATAATGATTTTTGATAAGAATTCTCTGATAAACTCTTGATATCCCCTAAATTTCAATATACTATTCTGTATTTGTATAGATTTTACATTGAAATTAATAATTTGTAATTGTAATAGGTTTACTTCTACAAGTTAATTCAACATCTCCAATATGTTTGGATTTTAGAATTTATAATGCATTCCAACTTATTGAACCCATAGAGATTGTTCAAAACATGGGTCCCCACTCTGGTCACAAACCCAAGAATACTGTATAGTCCACGTGAAACAGAAATGCAGAGAAGAGCAGAGACTGGTTTTTTGTTCTTGCTATTGTAAGAAAGAGATATTTTCCTTGATTTCTAGCCACATGGAGTAGAAATGCAGTTTCAAACAAGCAAATGAATTAGGGATCTAGCAGGAGGTAGTCCATCTCCTCCTACTTGCTGGTTCAGTACATTGATGACAGATAAATAAGCAAGTGATATTATTTCCACCACGATGTCTCCCTGTTCTCCATTTGAATTCATGTTTGCTATAACAAGAGATATGGTTACCAGCCCATGACAGTACTTTGTTCAAAGATACCTTCACCATATTAATTTCTCAACTGAAAATCTCACCAGAAGGGAGAGATGACCAACTGACAAATTGCAGAAGAAAAACATCAAGGAATTTTCTAGCTTACAGATTTTTGCAAGATTATTTTCCTTGTTAAAGCTTTATCGTGTTTTCCTTGTGCATTTGTTCTAGCAAAGTGAAAGTTTATATTCCCAGGGTTTTTTTGTTTGTTTGTTTGTGTTTTTTTTTTTAAGGGCTTCTTTATAGAAACCAAAGAACTCTTTTCTGGGATAGATATGAAACGATTTTTTAATTTACTTTGTGGAGTCATTTTTATTCCCCAGTAAGCCATGATTATCTGAAAGAGACTTTTAAACAAATTTCATTTACTAACCTCACAAGGGTGAATGTACAAGCTTACCTTCTGTATTTTCTGTAGAACTGTAGCTGAAGCTAGAATTCTTCTCTCTCTTGCCCTCTAGTGCAGATTGTCAATATAACATGGCTTAGCCCTCCTGCCTCCCTCACCGAGTTTATCTATTTGATGCACCTACACTGTCTTTGCTGGGGTTTATTATTTATACTCTTCCCATAGAAGACAAGGGCCCCAAAATGAATGAAATGTGAGAGGGAAAGAAGCAGGGAGTTCAGGGGGGAAACATCTGGCTGAAAGAAGCTAGTGCTCTTCTTTGTTTCTAACAACACTGCTTCCTACATAGAAAAAACATTTAAAAAACAAAAATCAACAAATGTCTGTCTGGGTCTACTTGTCAGGAGACAGGGAACAAAGGAGCGTAAGCTTGCAGGGAGCAGGCTCTCTCCTTGTTGCTACATGGGCTACCACAGCAGGCAAATTTCAACAGCAAAATGTTATCTTTCTCCTGAGGATCAAAAGCCATGTTGATATAATATATGAATATTTTGGAAATAGTTGATCTTTTCATAAAGGTAAATAAATGGATGATTCTCACAGATTCTTCTGTTTTCTTTGATTTTCATGTATGTCAGTTCTGTCATCTTGTATTTAAAGTCTGTAATTTTCAAGACCTTGCCAAAATACATGGCTATGCAATGACAACATAAAAAAAATAGTTTTATCTACCTTCAAATAAAGAAAAAAAAGCTATTGTCAATTATGATGACATTAGGTCTTTGTCTCAGCTCTGTCCCAACCTAAACCAATCATTTACAATACCCCTGACTACATTCCAAATTGAATTATATGAATAAAACACACAAGCTTATATAATAAATAATATGAACTCAAAGTAATGTTAGTAAAGAAACTTGGGCTAAGCTAAATTAATTATGCTTTTAGCCATCCACTGCGGCATCGATTCTCCATAATCCCTCTCATTTCCTGAAAATAGCTAAGTCGAACAGTGGTGCGAAACACAGACCACAGAATAACTAATTCAGGTCAATAGGGGCTTCAATTCTTAACTACTTAGCCAATTGGATCAGGAGGCAATTATAATTCAGACACAATATGTCTTAAATGACTGGAAATTTTGAGATATTTCTACTAGGTTATATTAAGGGCAGAAACCATTTTCTTTAGCTCAAGACCAAGATAACATAATGGAAAGGATATTCAGTCTATTTGGTATGGATACTTCTAGCTAAAATTCTTTCAGTCTGAAGTAGCTCATTTAAATCTCAAGTTTTGTTTTTCAAGAGAGTGGTTTGGCTCAAAATAATCTAAACCAGCACTTCTCAATCTGAGGACTCTTGAAACTTTGGGCCAAATAATTTATAGTTTGGGACTGTCCTGTGCATGTAGGATGTTTAGCAGCATCTCTGGACTCCACATACTGAATTCCAGTAGTATCCTCACCCAACTTGTGACAACCAAAAATGTCTTTGGATTGTAACAACAACAACAACAACAACAACAACAACAACAACAACAACACACACACACACACACAAAACAAAAACAACAACAACAACAAAAAAACAGAAACAAAAAACCCTCCCCTAATTAAGAGCCACCGATCTAAATCATAGTTTCACCTGTGTTAATAACAAGGACTTAAATAATAGTTATAAAAGAGGCACTATATTGAATAAATGTGATAGGCACAGACCATACCTGTCCCTCTTATTTTATTATTTCTCATCTTCCACATAATCTGATGTGACAATTTTATTCTATTTTATAGATAAGCAACCTAGAGTATGAGAAATTGTTTCAATATCATATAGTAACTGGAAAAGCCAAGAATTGAATCTCGGTCAGATGGACTCCAAAGCCAGCATTGCTGTTACCTAGTTTGTTTTTTTTAACAGTTGATGCTTATCAGCTTAGGTACTTCAGGGAAAGTACCCACCATTATGATGATCTCAAACTCTAAATGAGTCAGTACCTGGTACTGTCACTGTCATTTTGAAAAGAACAAGGATCTGAACAATTTCAAATGACTTATCCGAAGTCAGACATAAATAGAAAGTGTAACACTTTGTCCTGATTATACCCAAATATATCACAAGTACCTAAAGATTTGAGGTATAATATTAATCAGGAGGGACAGTGTGCTTACTGTTTGCCTGATCCCACCACTGCCCTAATACCTAAACCCAGGAGCTAATGTGGGACAAATAAAATGATCAGTGTTAGAGGCTTAAAATAAGACATGATCCCAACATTTTTAAGTAAAAATATTCCATTACCTCTGCTTCATTACCCGGAATCTGTGATGTAAATAATTTACAATAACATAAGGGAGATATCACCTTGTATGTGTGGACTAGATATAAAATGAGTTTCAAAAAAGAATAGCAAAACCCCGAGTGGCAAACAAAAAAGGTTATTATAACCAAAAAAGGTCACATTTTATTTCTGATTCCTCTTATCTTTGGCATTGTCTTTTCCCCACCCCCAATAAATGACAATATTTTATTGATATTTGTATACAGGAAAAATATAGCCATCTTAAAAAAAATATTTTTATTGATTTCAGAGACAAAAGGAGGGGGAGAGAGAGCTTCAAACATCAATGATGAAAAGAATCATTGATCAGCTGCCTCCTGTACACCCCACACTGGGGATCAAGACTGCAACTCAGGCATGTACCCTGATCAGGAATCAAACCGTGACCTCCTAGTTCATAGGTAGAGGCTCAACCACTGAGCCATATCAGCTAGGCTAGCCAGCCATCTTTTTAAGAGCCATCTGTTTTATTTTTGCTGTTGCAATAATATATGATAACCAATAGAAAAGCAGCATATACACACATGTGCATCGTTTCCTATTCCTATTATAAATAAGTCAGAGACCAGAAACTCAACTCCATGTAGCATTCACCTTATCTTATGCATTGGCCCAAGTACAGAATCTTACCTAATAATAGACAAACATGTAAACTGACCGTCTCTCCACTATGCTCACCAGCCAATCAGGAGAGTATGAAAATTAACCCAACAAAGGTGGTGGTTAATTTGCATACATAGGGGCAAAGCAGCAGAGCGAAGACTGAAGGCTCTGTCTGGAGCCACAAAGACTGAAGGCTCTGTCCGGAGCGAAGGCCTGGGTCCTGGGTGCCGGAGGAAAACCGGTGCCGGCAGCCAGGGGAAGGGAAGGCCTATTGCACGAATCTCTTCATGCAACGGGCCTCTAGTTATATATAATTGTCATTCACTCATTCATTTATTTGTGTGTCTGAACATCAAGTATGGGTTAGGAAACATGTTAATTGACATGTGTCTACAAAGAAAAGCAAGAGAAAGTTCACATCTACAAGAGACTACTGTATTCAACTGAGGCTTTATATTTTTCAAATACTTCACTGAATAATTGCTCTAGTCCTCAAAGAAACTGAAAGTAAAAAGTTAGAAATGGGATGAGTTATTGTGCAGAGATACACGGTAATGAGTGTCATTCTTATTACATTAGCCTCTATTTCCACTGTTTATAGGAAACATCTTTATTTGACTACTGAACCAGAAATACAGATCTGCTCCAAGAAAATGTCTGATACAAACAGTGACACGGAAGAGACAAGGATCAAATGTCATGACAATTAATTCTATGATTTCAGTCTTTATTTCTAAGTGTTATAAAAATATCTTCATGTATTGGCAACTATCCATCGGCATTGACCTAAAGATTCTGGATGATAAATATACAGGGATGAAGATGACAAACATGAAATCAAAGGACAGAAGATCCATTACTCACATCAGCTGAAAAGATCCTGCCTGCTGCATAAATGACTCTGCTTCTGCAAAATATAGACACAAAGTGACAAACATTTTGAACACACACACACACACACAACACACACACACATAGGCCTTTAGTGCAAAGAAGTTTATTGATATTCGTCCCTATATTGTCTCTTATTCAAATGAACTGCAGAGCAAAAGGAGAAAGAATAATTGTTTCTGGATGCCATGTTTCATTCATTCAGAACATCAGAGGCAGTTAAGTGGTTAACTGTATTTCATTTTCCAAATTACTGGTTTGTTGCAAATGAATAAATCGTTCAAGAATCAAAGGTGGGGAAATGTCTTGTGGGAAA
>NW_006290523.1:125206-152828 GCF_000327345.1 Myotis davidii
GCATGGTGGGTGGGCTCTGGTGATAAAATTTGACCAGGAGAATCGGTTCTCCCCATTTGGGTCCCTGATGCACTTCCTGATGCTCTGACTCTTGCAGCATCTCTTCACAGGTCCAAACCAAGCCCTGGCTGGGTTGTTCAGTTGGTTGGAGCCTTATCTCATATACTAAAAAGTTGCAGCTCCGATTCTCAGTCAAGTTATATACCTAGGTTGTGGGTTCAATCCCCAGTACGAAAGGCAACAGAATAGATATTTCTCTCACATCAATATTTCTCTCTATTCTTCTCTCTCTCAAATTAATTTTAAAAATATCCTTGGATAAAGATTTTAAAATGTTTTTAAAGTAATACAGAACAAATTATGATGTGACAATTCAATTGTCTTTACTGCTCCAGAATATTGAGTTGTGCACTAAGAAGAATGCCTTGTGCCTGTCTGTGTGTATGTGAGTATGTGAGTGTGGTGTGTGTGTGGGGGGGGGGTATGTGTGTGTGTGTAGATATGTCCATCTGAAGTATACACGTTTTTCCTTATAAATAAAATCTCTTCCACGTTTATTAATTATGTCAATAGTTAGACATACATTTTCTAACATTAATATGAAAAAAAGTATTTTAAGTCTCTAAAAGAATAATTTTCCATTCAAGCCAGATCAAACCCTAACCATATTCTACACAAGCTAGGAAATAGTTGTTTTATACACAGTACTAAACTAGGTAGAAAAACAAAAGCTCAATTGTTCTTTTTGCCCAAGAGGAAAAGAAAGTGTGTGTGTGTGTGTGTGTGTGTGTGTGTGAGAGAGAGAGAGAGAGAGAGAGAGAGCAGGGGGAGGGGGAGGGAAAAAGGCAATTAAGCTAATGCAAGTTGGGTGTCACAAGGTTATAGATATTTCAAGAGCTGAGCAATTTACCGTCTGGAAAAGGAGAGGAGCTCTTGCATAAAATGTCCCCCAGTTCAGATTTATTATGCTTTTAGTTGTGTTATATGTGATACAATTAGCAGGAGGTGCCAATAAGGCGTTCTCTCAAGGACGTGGTCATCCTGTGCCATCTGTTATTAATTGCATTGTCCTTTCCACATCCAGCTAGAGGGGAAAAAGTTCTCTGAGAAACACCTGCAAATTCGCACTGCACAATGACTAGAATTTAAAAATATTTAAACAAAGAAGGAAGGATAGGTCAGATCTGTAAAACCTGCCCACGCAGAGTTGAAAAAGAAATAAAAATATATAATGGATCCTGATGCAACAGAATTCTCAGTTACTGAGGTTGTTTTTCTGTCATTGTATTCTGCTACATAAATATCTTTCCAGGCAACATAATATACTATGTAAGTGAAAATGAATAATTAGAACATTCTCCTGGAAATACAGCCATCATCTATAGGGCTTAGTGAAGATTCAGATGTTTAAGTAGATTTTTTTATAAAATCAGAGACCAAAGAGCAAAAAATTAATTTGAGATATTTTTGTTTTTGTGTCAGATTTTGGCATTTGTGGTAATTCATAGCAGTCTTAAGAATCCTGTTCGGAAAATTAATATTCCTTTAAATATGCAAATACTTTCTTAATTTAGCATCTATTTTCATAGAAATAATTTCAAAATATGAATATTACAGAATGCTATTAAAAATATAAATAGCTATTAGAACAATTTAAACTGATTTCAGAAGTACTAACATACTTTTAACTATCTGTGCTATCTGTTTTTTTTCTCTGATTTCCACTGGACATGATTCATTTAAAGCAGGCAACTGCTATAGCCAGTCTTATTGCCCATTCTCTCATTTGAACAGGAATGAAAACTCCAGATGCTACAGGGTGAGTGCCTAAAGCACTTCACAGGGAGGTTTTAAAACTCCATTATGACCAATGATTCAAAATATTTTTTAACACTAGCACTGAAATTCTTTTTAGAGGTTGAGGTGAGGAAGTATTTTAGAGGAAATGAATGCTATTTAACTGATACTTTTATGGAAGAGAAACAAAGAGTTGTTATGTAGTTTAACTGCCTACAGTTTGCTTGACAGTTAAATTACCTACCTCATCTTATGCATCTAGTTGTATTAAATCTATTTACAGAAACTTAGCAAGGGAAAATAAAACGCCCCTCAAAGGAGTGCCATAAGCTAAGGCTAATACAAGAAAATATAAAAATAGGAAAACATTTTCGTTACACAAGGTTTCAAATACTCAATTAGGAAAGTTCTCTAGGCCTGTAGCATATTGTTATATTAAAAGTCTGCAGTAAAATTAATATCATGAATCAAAAAATCAAATATTAAAAGATTATTTTGAAATTTGGTTACAATTGACTCACTTTATTGAAAAAGGTAATTCCCTTGTCCCAGCATCCTGGGACACTGCTCACTTTCGTGTGTTAAGCATACTTTTCTGTTTGAGATATTGATTATTTTGTCTCATTTGTTGGTTCACTTTGCCCTCGGTTTAAAAAATATCCCTTTGCTGCCATAATTCCAATTATTTATTTCATTTTCTAAAATATAAAGCATGTGATTTGATGGTTACATTATTAAATTAATTCAAAGATCTAAAATAACCATCTCCTGATGACTATTATGGGTGGAAAACCCTCACATTCTCATGACCTGTGTTTTAGAAATATTTATTCAAACCACATGCCCAAACTGCTTTATATTTTTATGGTCTTTCTTTCAGAAGAAGAGTATGTCCATTCCTTATCATCATTTTTTAAAGATAAAGACTATCTGACTAAAATATTGCATGCATGTACACACTGCTTGAGTCAGTAAGTGCATTGATGCTGCCTAAATAATGATTTTTATTGGCATGAGCTCTGCAACAATCAAAATGTCAAATCACTAAATTTTCTTCATTTCCTTTTCTTTGATTTCGTGCTTGTATCCTGTTGCTATTTGGTACTACTTTTAGTTGACAGCAGAGACAAGCAAGTAACTTTAGGGCCTCAGAAGTGAATTAGTCCAGACTGAGTATGAATCTCCCCTAGGGGAAGATGCCCATTAGAGCGATGATCTGATAAATTGTTCTCTTAAGAACCTAGCTTTTAGACCCTTAGTCACAGAGGTACAAGATTTTACAATGTCCACTGAACAGTTCATCTGAAAAAACTGTTTTAGTCAGCACAGATTAATATGCAATAATAATATGCCATGACTGTCAAAGATGCTAATGCCATCTTAAATGTTATTCACAAAGTGGGGCGGGCAGACCCCTGATGTATGCAAATTCAATATCCTTGCATTAGCGATTCATGTGTGGCCAGGGAGGTACACGATATGTATTAATTTAAATGGCAATAATAACACCTACCTCATAATTGAGAATTGACTAAAATAATATATGTAAAGCCCCCATTCTGGACAGAACTCTTATTTGGTATACAGAAGCCTAATCAACTACTCAAACCCAAATTCTACTTCTGGGGAATTTTTTTTTTAACTGTTGGTGAATTTTTAAGGTCTTAGCCATATCTTTCAAAAATACAAAGGTTTAGCCCTAGCTGGTTTGGCTCAGTGGATAGAGTGTCAGCCTATGGACTAATGGGTCTCAGGTTTGATTCTGGTCAAGGGCACATGCCAGGGTTGTGGGCTCGATCTCCAGTGAGGGGCGTGCAGGAGGCAGCCTATCAGTGATTCTCTCTCATCATTGATGTTTTCATCTCTCTCTCCCTCTCCCTTCCTCTCTGAAATCAATAAAAATATTTTTTAAAAATACAAAGGTTTACATCATAGTATCCAGAAAAAGGCAGAAAATACAGCAGCAAAGAGGTAAAAGTTCTTTTTTTCCTAACAGAAAAGACATATTTTTGAGATCTGGCTCTCTTCTGGAGAGATGCAAATCTTGAGGCTTGATATAGTCAGCTAGCCCCCAGTTACTAAGGAGAAGAACTGACTGTAATGAAATCTGCCTTGTGAGAGTTCTGAACAACAACAACTAAATTATCTATAGCCTCACTACAGTACCTAGCACATAACAAGTGCTACAATTTTGTTAGCTGGGGTGAAAATAGTTATTAATCCCACGGGGCATAGTTTGATTTTTCTGAAGTCTATTCTGTTCTAGCCAGGGTATATGCAAGAAGACATTTACAAATCAAAATGATTGAATAATCCCTAGCTGGCTTGGACAGTGGTTAGAGCATAAGTTGGCGGACCTAAAGGTCCAGGTTTAATTCTCAGTCAAAGGCATGTACCTGGGTTGCAGGCCCCAAACCAGCCCAGAGCCAGAGCATGTGCAGGAGTCAACAAATTTCTCTTCCACTCTCTCTAAAAATCAATGGGAAAAAATAACCTCAGGTGAGGATTAACCAAAATAATAATAAATAATAATAATAATGATGATGATATTGAAAATCAGTTCTTGAGAAAACCAAGTTGATTGAGAGTATTCCAATATTTAGTGTTACTATATAACCAACTCTGTGAGGTTTCAGAGGTTACAGCTCACACCAATAAGCAAATGAATAATGTGTTCACATTTTATCTTAATTTAAGGGAAATATTTTGCAGGCCAATATTAATCCATTTACAGAAGTTAGAGTACTGCCATAGTAAGTAAGAGAGTATAATAAATAACTCCTAATTCTAAATTTCTATAATTTCCTTGAATTTTATTGTTATGGGGATGCTATGGATATTTTATTCATTCATTCATTCATTTATTGAGCACATACTAAGAAAAGAGCCAATACTGGGGGTTACACCAGATAATATTCATACTTCTATAATATGAAACAATATTCTGCACTTACTAGCAGACATGCCTTCTTGTGTAATATGGTTTACTTCATTAATTATCACAATATCCCTATTATTATGCCCATTTTAAAGATGTCAAATCTTAGGCATAGAAAGTTTGAGGAGGACCTTGCCCACGCTTGAAGTTGGGGGACTGGGATATTTTATTGAAATGGGGGTGGGGAAGAAAGTCCTTGTCTAAAAGTTAACAGTGATTTGTCCAGATCATAACAGAAAATACCACTTTTTCTAGCCCAAACCTAGAATGTTCTCAGCTAATTTTAACTTTCGCCTGATCTCATTTGCTTTCCTCATAGACAGATGTTTACCAAAAAAATATTTTTTGGTGTTAACATTAACCTGTACATAAAAAACAGTCTTTTTAAAAAAGTAGTTTTGAAAATAATCTTCCAAGAATGTGTTAAAGTTCCATTTTCCCGCTGTATGGTACAAAATGTCTTAGTCACATTGACCCAATGGCTTTATGGTCTTCATTACAAACATCAATGAAGCAATGCACATCCTATATCAGTGATGGCGAACCTTCTGAGCTCGGCGTGTCAGCATTTTGAAAAACCCTAACGTAACTTTGGTGCTGTGTCACATATAGAAATTTTTTGATATTTGCAACCATAGTAAAACAAAGACTTATATATTTGATATTTATTTTATATATTTAAATGCCATTTAACAAAGAAAAATCAACCAAAAAAATGAGTTCGCGTGTCAATTCTGACATGCGTGTCATAGGTTCACCATCATTGTCCTATATAGTAAAACCCTAATATGCAAATAGACCAAACAGCAGAACGACCCGTGGCTATGATGCACACTGACCACCAGGGGGCAGATGCTCACCACAGGGGCTTCCCCTTGGTGTTCAGTGCACTCCCACAGGGGGCGCACTGCTCAGTCAGAAGCCAGTCTCACGGCTGGTGAGCACAGTGGTAGTGGCAGGAGCCTCTCCCACCTCCACTGCAGGTGGGCGATATGGAGTGAAGGGTCCCAAACTGTGAGAGGGCGCAGGCCAGGCCTAGGGACTCCCCCCACCCAGTGCACAAATTTTGTGCACCAGCCCTTAGTTAATATAGGAAGATCTTCAGATGCTTGTGAAAAATTTTCCTGAATTTTTAAGGTTTTGCTCATTTTTCTACTTGATTTTCTCTGTTGAGGCAAAGTGGAAATAAATTGAGCTTTTTGTTCAACAGATTGAAATATTCCAATGTTCTTTGATTTTCCAGTTGATCCATATTCTGAATTTTAGTGGCTACTTCACTTCATTACTGTCCCTTCTTTGTAATAGTGGGTTACAACGTTTACATTGCTCTACAATGGGGCCTTGACTTACAAGTTTAATTCTTTCCGAGACAGAACTCGTTAAGGAGCTCGTTAAGGAGCTCATTAACTCAAATTACTCTATCAACTCAATGCAAAAAATCAGCTGAGAGTCAGCTGGTATCTCAAAAAACTCGTTAGTCGGGACACTCGTAAGTCAAGGCCTCACTGTATTTGTATAAGTGTGAATACTCTGCTTTTTACTTCTTTTGCACAACCAGTTAAAATTTTGAGCCAATTGAAGTCACACTAGAAATAGAGAAATAAAATAAATAATACTATGCCTGAAGAAATATCAAAGATTTTATGACATTTTTTTTTCTTTTTGGTTTATAGTTTTTGATTCACAAAAATTCCACACAGCCCTGGCCAGTACTGCTCAATTGGTTGAGAGTCATCCAGTGAACCAAAAGGTTGCTGGTTCAATTCCTAGTCAGGGCACAAGCCAAGATTACAGGTTCAGTCTCAGGTCAGAGTGCATACAGGAAGCAATCAATCCATGTTTTTCTCTCATCTCTCTCTCTCTCTGTCACCCTTCCTCTCTCTCTAAAAAAAAACAACAATAAAAACATATTTTTAAAAAATTCTTCACAGTTCTGAGATAAATCTGTTTTTACCTTTCCCTCATCAAACTAAAATGCCCTTTGATGTGGTTTTGCTATCAAGATTGAGGTTAACATCTGGAAAAGGATGATATAAAAATTAACCCCTGACTTTAAATAGGTGCAAGTTAAAAGAAATGCCTCCGTCCCAAATGAAAAGATTATTTAAGGACTCACTAGGAAAAGAAAAAGAGATCGGCTGGTCCATTAACACAGAAGGAGCAAGTGAACTAATGTGCCCCAGTGAACATGCCTCAAGGGAACTGAGGGGGAGACCTCTCTGTTAACACAGAATAGAGCAAGCAGCTTGACACCAGAAATACACTGAGATGAACAGAAATGAAATAGATCATATCCCTATTCCTAACCTTAATGATACACAAACCCTAATCATAATTCCTTACACAATAACCTCTCAGTCTAACCCCAACAGGAGTGCCAGCTTCCTGAATTGGAACACTGATTTCCCAAACAGATGTCAGACATTAGCCACTGGCCTTAGCTGCTATCAATATTAATCAGCTAATCTTAACATTAGCAAAACATAGGCATCTTAAGGTTGTACTTGAGCTACTATTATGTGGAGGACAATTATTAACAAATTTGAATAATTAGGATAATGTCAGCACATATATTGTCAATTATAATACTCCTTTTAAAAACACAGATGTTTCTCCTTGTTTTATTAAGGACATTATTGTCACTTGGGGTTTATATGCTTGAATTTGCCAAATCTATGGTAATAGCATGAGAAACATTTCTTTCCTCAATCAGTAAAATATCTTTTCTTAACTGTAGCAAGAATATGTTTGTGTGTATAAAATTTGTTACCCATCTGTGTATTGGTCGTTTTTTTGCATCATTTTGTTAATGGCTACAACTGACTACAAATAAACATGTTCTGGCAATTATCACAAAAAATATTATTTAAGAAAAATGAAATCATTTTATGGCATGCAAACGGAAAATTTAATATTTTTTAATCAAATGGCCCCAAATCTGCCTTGCATCTGGTCTACCATGTCTGAGTCCACCTCACAGAAGGACTGTCAAACCCTTTAAATTGTGTGCTTTTTCTTCTCTTCATACACACACACACACACACACACACACACACACACACACACACGGGGCCCAGTGCACGAATTCGTGCACCTTGAAAGGAACTGTGGGCCGGGGCTTGGCCCCCGCCGCTGCAATGGCTGTGGGCCTCTGCCTTGGGGCTACTGCCTCGCAGTGGCCACCTATGCCTTGCCCCTACCCGCCGTGGCTTCATCCAGAAGGAAGCATGTCTGGTCTAATTAGCATATTACCCTTTTGTTATTATAGATACCTTAGAGGCCTGCTGCACGAAGATTCATGCAAGAATGAGCCTTCCTTCCCCTGGCTGCTGGCACCACCTTCACCTGGCCTGGAGCCGCCTTTCCGCCTTCCCACACTGCCCAGAGGCCCGAAGCAGCTGGGGGGGGGGTGCACAACCTCTGCGTCTCTCCCTGCCCCCGGCTGCTCAGTGCCTGTGTATGCAAATTAAGCTGCCATCTCTGTTGGGTTAATTTGTATACTCACTCCTGATTGGCTGGTGGGCATGGTGAAGGTATGGTCAATTTGCATCTTTCTCTTTTATTAGTGTAGATGATATCAAGCATTTATAAGCACTTCTGTGGTTATTGTTAAATGCAATGATAATCATAACATTTTTCCTCTCTTGATGCAACATGAGTCAGATCCTGGTATAATTCTCAGACACACCCCTTAGTGACTCGACTTAAGAAACAGCCTTTGTTATTTAGAAGTTCAAACTCTAATGGAATCCCAAACAATTACCTCCATTCACACAACTAATATGTATTGAATGCCCACTATGTGCTATACACTGGGCTAGACTCTGGAAATATGTCAAATATTAGGATAAACAAAGCTCCTGCCTTTGCAGGACTTAGTCAATAGATCAGCGGTTCTCAACATGTGGGTCACGACCCCTTTGGCGGTCGAACAACCCTTTCACAGGGGTCGCCTAAGACCACCCTGCATATCAGATATTTACATTACGATTCATAACAGTAACAACATTACAGTTATGAAGTAGCAATGAAAATAATTTTATGGTTGGATCACAACATGAGGAACTATATTTAAAGGGCCAGAAGGTTGAGAACCACTGCAATAGGCAGAGCATAAGTTAAAAACAAATGCAGCTCTGATACATGCTGTATGTCAGTTCTACATACTCCAGGACTGGCCTTTAATAGAGATGATATAAGGAAAAGGCAGATGTAGGAGGTATGTGAAGAAAGCTTATATAATAGAAAGCAAAAAGGGAGAAAGGAGCTAATTGCTCAGAATGGGAAAAAGGACACATAAGAAGATGGTGGTAAATTAATGTGTATTCATGAGACCTTTTCCTGCCATGGAGGAATTTGCTCAAATCAGAACAGGGTTTTGAAATAAAATGAAGGTCAATCTACAACAGAAAGGACAGAATGAGGAGGCTTTGGGGTTCTCTGTCACAGTAAGTTCTGGGCCTCCCATGGTTTTCACTTATGCTAAAAATGCAGCCTCAATTACCAGAGTGATAACGGAGAATTGGTTTTATCCATAAACATTGCAAGAGTCATTAAGAATGGCCATAGTCACAGGATGGTAGCAATACTAATTTTGGTCCTATGAATACAGCAAAAGCTAATGGGCTATCTATAGAGTGTTTCACCTACATCTGTGTAACTAAGTCAAATTCTGAAAGTGAAAAGGACATTTCATGGCTTTGGCACTGCACTATTCTGTTCCCTTTATACAAGAAATTTGGTTTCAGATTGGAGTATTTAGACTACAAGGAAAGAGAACTCTGGGATTTCCCAGGAAATAACAAAGCATGGGCTTATGTAACACTGTACCAATTTATTACACACGGCAATGAATTTTCTACTCCAGAGGTATATTCATTTGCAAACATGTATAGTATTTATACGTATTTCATTACTTTTACTACCAAACTGATAATCTTCCCTGGAGGGAAAAACATAGAAAGGGTATATTTCTCTAAAGAATATTTGCCTGCTCTTATAAATGTTTTAATGCATCAAATACATACTAATAAGCACATACCTATAAAGGCAGATTGTAAAAGTCAAGGTGGGATATAGGGGCATTAGTCAAAGGCCTAAATCAAGTTAGGATTCAGAAATTCCTTAAAAAAATAGAGAATAAAGTAATCTAGCTTACCTTTTCTGATACGTGCACATTCATCATACCAATGTTCTCATAAGAGTGCCAGACTAAAGATGCTGAGAAATTCTAATCTTGAAAGAGGGACTAGAGGAATATTCAGTTCTGTTTCTGCTTTCTGTGTTCTTTATCGAGTAATTTCAGAATCATCTGTGTGAGTTTCTCAAGAGTGTAATTATACACAGTTGCCTGACAGTGGATTTACTCAAATCAAAGCTGGCTACCTGTCTTCTACCAGGGCCAATGCAGAGTCACTTCCAATTCCCACCACTGCACATTTCAGAACCACAAGAAGAAAAAAAAAAAACTTTCAATTTTCCAATGTTTAGGACAGAAAGAAAGAATCACATCAGAATACTTACCAGTGGCATAAGAATGTGATTTTGATATACTAGAATAGAGAAAGAAGTAGGCCCTGGAAGAATTAAGTGTAAACAGCCTGCCAAATCTGGTAAGACAATTGAGAGTAAGGCTAATGAAACTGAATTGGTAACTAGCAATTGTCTGTCTGTCCATGCCACCTGCTAGATCAACAGAAGAGTCTGACCTGAGCCCCACCCCACCTCTGCATTTTTTTTAATCTTTTAATTTTTTGGATTGTAAACAGCTGGACTCTCCTAACCAGACATCTAAATATTGCATGGGTATTTCTTTTCAAAGCATTCATTCATTAAACACATATTTAATGAGTTCTAATTATGTACCTGGCACAGTGCTGGACCATGTTGTATGGAACTATAATTAAGATAGCCATACAGTCTCTCTTCATGGAAGTTACAGTCTACTTAACACAGCTAACAAATTACACTTCTAGCTAAACATGATTGAGTGCCTATGCAAATTTATCTCATCTCTCTTCCAAGGCTGCACCAAAGTGAGAGTAAAGTATTATAAACCTGAGAAAATAAGTGAACAGCAAATAAGTTATTTCCCTTGTTAGAAGGCAGAAAGTATATGAAGAAGTGATGACTGGCTTAAAAGGGCAGAAGAATAACCATACAAATGCCTAAGGAACAAGGGAAGCCAAGGTACCCATCTTCTCCTCTCAGAGAAGATTGCGCTGGAGGGGCTCAGATTCATGGCTGTTGACTCAGTTGAAAGCAGATCTCAGCAGCAGTGCTGAAAACAGAGATGAACTGAACAGCTACACTTTGAACTGCAGCATGTTAGTTCATCTGTCCTTCACCTCTTACCAGAATCCTGGCAGCCAGGCATAATTCCACCTCACTAGTTCCT
Source organism: Myotis davidii (assembly GCF_000327345.1). Lineage (NCBI taxonomy): Eukaryota > Metazoa > Chordata > Mammalia > Chiroptera > Vespertilionidae > Myotis > Myotis davidii. The sequence goes on from NW_006290523.1 coordinate 136,339, forward strand.
GATCTAACCTCACCTCCAACCAACACATATTCAAGAGGTGGACTGAAAGGTTATTGACAAGAACTAAATAGCACTTTGGAAAAAAATAAATAAAAACAGACTCTAACTTAATTTGAGTGTCCCCAATAAAAAAAGACAGACTCTGTCATTTTATTGAAAAGCTACACCATCAAAAAGACCCATCTCGTCTAAATAAAGCTTTCCTGAGGAAGATGGTTAACTGGAAAGAGGAGACCCACAAATAAACAAAAGAACAAACATACAGACTGAATAAGGAAACCTACAACACAAAGACTGTAAAACTAATATATTCTCACTGTCCTCAGAAAAAGATGAAAATGCAGCCATAAAATAAAATATGACTTTATAAGAAACATTCTAAAAAGGAGGCATGCTGGGAAATTAAAGATAAAACTGTATAATTTTTTAAAAAATAAATCAGTGGCAAGTTTAAAAGGTAAAATCAAGGGAATATTCCAGAAATAAGAGTAAAATATAAGTTTAACATCTAAATGACAGGGCTTTCCAAAAGAGCAAATAAATAAAAGAGAATGGGGTGTTATGCAAGACAAAAAAATAATAATTTAAATAAATTCCTAGAAATAAAGAATTTATGACCTAACTTATCTCCAAGAGTAAGAAAATCTGACATTATTACCTACTGACAAGAAGTAATCAGAACTATACAGTACAACTCATGCAGTATTCTTTTTTAAAAAAAAAATGTACTGGGGTGACATTACTCAACATGAACACATAGGTTTCATGTGTGGATTATTAATTTATAAAACCTGTATATCGGACTATGTGCCCACCACCCAAAGTCAAATCTCCTGTCACCTCATATTAGGACCCCTTTCTTCCCCCACCCCCCTCCCTCTGGCAACCACCACACTGTTGTTTGTGTTCAAAACAAACAGGCAGCCAAACAGTTGGGATATGATATTTGCAAACAGTAGCTCTGACAAAGGTTTAATTTCCAAAATATATAAAGAACTCGTAAAACTCAACACCAAACCAATAAACAACACAACCAAAAAGTGGGCAGAGGACCTGAAAATACACCTCTCCCAAGAAGACATACAAACAGCCAATGGATATATGAAAAGATGTTCAATCTCCCTGGCAATCAGGGAAATGCAAATTAAAACTACAATGAGATACCACCTTGCACCAGTTAGAGTGGCCACTATCAACAAGATAAGCAACAACAAGTGTTGGAGAGGATGTGGAAAAAAGGGAACCCTCATTCGCTGCTGGTGGGAATGTAGACTGATACAACCATCATGGAAAGCAGTCTGGAGATTCCTCAAAAAATTAAGAATAGAGCTACCATATGACCTAGCGATCCCACTACTGGGTATATACCTGAAAAACTCAAAATCATTTATACGCAAAGATATATGCACCCCTATGTTCACTGCAGCATTATTCACGGTGGCCAAGAGTTGGAAACATCCAAAGTTCCCTACGATAGAGGATGGATAAAGAAGATGTGGTACATATACACAATAGAGTACGTATTACACGGCCACAAGAAAGGATGAAATAGCGTCATTTACAACATGGATGGACCTTGAGAACATTATGTGAAGTGAAATAGGTCAAACAGAAAAAGCTAAGAACTATATGATTTAACTCATATGTGGAATATAAAACTGAAACTTACGTAGTATTCTTATAGAGAAAAAAATTAAAAAGAAAACAAAAAATGTAGAATATTCTATAAGTAGTTCAGATTCCTTAAATTAGTAAAGACCATGAAAGACAAATAATGAGGCAAGAAGAACCTTCTTGATTTGAAGAGATTTAGAAATTTTTAAGCAATTTGAAACAATATGTAAACCTTGACTGCACTCTGGATGCAAAAAATTTAAAAAGGCAAATATAAATTAGTTCCCTAACTTTTCTTTAGGTTTGAAAATTTCTTAAGTAAAAATTTGGAGGGGCTTACTTATTGGAAATTGTTTGAGCAACACAAATTTATTGATAATCAACTATTATAAAATCACCATTAAAGACAAAGTTCCATGAGAATGCAGGCAATTCTACACTGAACACTTTTTTAGTGTCAAACTGGAACTGACCAAAGTGGGAGTTGGGAGAAATGAAAATATTTAAAAACTCCAAGCATACATCATTCAAAATTCTGAAAACAATGTTGAGCACATATTTGATCTATTGGGTTTGAAATTCACTACATTACAGAGACATTCACTACCCTGTACAGACCCAACTTAGAATTTCAAGTGACAGTTTTGCTTTTGCATCCCCCCCAAACCTAAGTTTAGGTAAGGCTACCTTCTGGATTTTCAAACTCGCTTTCTTGTTCATGCCTTCTCTAAGGATGATAAGATAAATCTCTTGCAATTCGTAGGGCAAGAGATTTTACCTGTTGTATTTTGGATCATAATACATTTAAGAGACTTCGATAATGATTTGAAATCTGGCTTTTTAGAAAGAATTAGATAAACCAATTATTTTAATATTGAAAAGTTAAGATTATAAAACAAGTACAGAGAATTTTACGAGCATTAATGTAAGTTGTGTTTCTATTTGTGGACTATGACATTCCCAAACCTTAACAACCTTGCTCTTTTCAATATTATATGTGGCCAGACCCCACTTGACTTTAGTTTTATGATTTAGAACTGTCGCACTGGTTTAGTCTTTTAATGTGGTATTTTTGATGATATTTCTAGCCACATCGGTCAGGGGGCTAATATAGCCCAAGCTAACTCAACTCCCTCCGCATCAATAGCCTATCTCAGCAATGTTCAACCCGGGTGATGTGGCACACTAGTGCCTCAATAATTTTTAAAAAATGCAACGTCTGGCCCTAACCGGTTTGGCTCAGCAGATAGAACGTCGGCCTGCGGACTCAAAGGTCCCAGGTTCGATTCCGGTCAAGGGCATATACCTTGATTGCGGGCATCCCCAGTGGGGGGCATGTAAGAGGCAGCTGATGGATGTTTCTCTCATCGATATTTCTCTCTCATCGATGTTTCTAACTCTCTATATCCCTCTCCCCTCCTCTCTGTAAAAAATCAATAAAATATATTTTTTAAAAAATGCAACGTCTGACTAGTCAGGAGCACTGACCTCTTCCATTAGATTGTCAAATAAAAAAAAAATGACAACAGCCAACACAACAATAGTTTTCTGGTGTGAATGAATCAAATTTATACCTACTTTTTTTGTCAGATGGGCAAAAAGAATTTTTTTGGTGTCAGAATTTTAGTAATTAGTTTATGTGTGCCATGAGATGTAACAGTTTGAAGTGACTGGCTTATTTTCATTTCCTTATTGTGCCCTGCACTCTATAAAATCTGGCTTCTACTTTCTGCGTTCTTAAAATTGTTTTCCATAATAATAAAAAAAAAATCCTTCAACCTGGCAACTACAATGGATATGTTTAGTTCTTATCTTACTACACTTTTCAAACTATATTACCTTAATCACACCCTTCGTACCGAATGACTACCTATTCCTTTAGCTCATGTGGGACCACATTCTCTAATTAAAATAGTTCCAATCTCTGCCATAATTGGCTGGCAGTGATGTGACAACCAAGACACCCAATGTGCAAGGTCACTGTGAATGAAGTATGAGGATGCATTTATTTCCCCCACTTATCCTTATATTTTAGAATTATCATCTTAATTGTATACAACTAATCAACATTCCTTTTGAGATAGGGAGGACTTCTGGATAAGGCATATTTTGGAAGAACAAAGGAGTAATCAACATCATCGGAAATCATGGACACTGAGAAAAGCTATCCTATGACATATTCTGGAAGTTACGCCAAATGTCTCCTTTTGGGAATCGAGTGAATGTTAAGAGTTTTGTCACATTGGGTGGGGCATCTTTGGAACAGAAAAGTCTGTATATTTGCTTCAGCTAAAGGATGAAGTGTAAATCAGTTCAGCCATTCTGAAAATGAGCTTTCTTTATTTGGTTTTAAAAGCCAGTTTAATATCAGCTACTTAAACTGGATAAATATCCAGTTTCTGACCTATCAATTCTAGTACTCTAAATACACTCAAGAAAAACATATACGTGTATATTCCGCAAAACACTGCAAAAATATTCCTTGACAGAAACAACTTAATGTTTGTGAATATTAAGATAAAAATATAATATAGCATATTCAGATAATACAATAGAATTGTAATGAAAATGAATGAATCATAGTGACTCAACATATATTGTTGTGTGAAAGAAACCAAACCAAGAGAATACATTTTTATATTCCATTTACATATTCTTCAAAACCATACAAAACTATAATAAATATAGTGGTTATAGATATATGCATTACTGGTAAAACTTTGAGGGGAAACAAATAAGTTATTTTTACAAAACTCAGAATAGAGATTGTCTTTAGGAAGGAATACATAGAAGATGAAAAGAGGCACAATGGAGGCCTCTAGGCATTAAATGTTTTACTTCTTGAATTAGAATTTATGTGGCTGTTCACTCAGTGATAATTCATAACCTGTATTTTGGGGGGACTTTTTTCTATAAGTGTATTATATTTTACAAAATATAATTCTTAATGGAAAGGTCTGAAGAACTCTGAATCAGAAGAGCCTATAGAATACATCCATTGTTTACTTCTGGGTGGTTATGTGAGGTTTTGTCTCTGCCAATTTTTTAATAGTTATTTCTAAATTCCAAAAGAAAATACTTTTTAAACTTTTTCAATTATATTGCCTACAGAAATTTATTTTTAGAGTTATTCCTAAGTGAGTAAAAAATTTTAGTCATGTTTTAAAAGATGTAGGTTTGCAAGAAATGATTTTTATCAAAATATACGAAGCCTTACAAATAAATGCAAACGTGTGTTTTTTCCCCAATAGTTGGTGGTTAAAAAACATGAATTTATTCAATTTTAAGAGATTATAGGATTATTACTTAAGTCAATTACTAGAAGACTGGCAATACTTTAAAAACAGACTAAAATGCATCATTTGTATATATGTAGGGGCTTATGAAAGCAGAAAACTGTCCCCTTAAGGTGAAAATCCTTCTGACAATGTGAAATTTCAGGTTGATATACAGCTAGGCCATGAATAGGCAAACACTTGTACAAAATATAAACTGTTGGTGTTGTAATTAATATTTTACCTTATCAAGGAATGTATTCATAGGATTTGGTTATAGTCTACTATACCTTAATATAAAACACAATATTTATGTAGTACTTTGAGGTACTTAATGAATTTGTAAGCAATTAACCACAGGCATGTATGAATGATCATTATCTCTGTTAAAATAAACACAGTGCTTGTGTATACACACACATACATACACATACACACCTATGTACATACATATTTGGTAACCATATATACTGGTATAAGCTATAAGCTAAAAATGGTAAGAAATTTGCCTGATTAAAATTAATATCCCTAACTAGATATAATTCAATAAATTCAATAAAAATAATTTTTTGTTATTAAGTTAGGAAGAAAAAAACCTCCAACAAAGTGATGAATATTTTCTTGACTAGAATTATTATTCTTGGTAATGAGCAGTGTTCTATGAAATAAGGATTTAATATGTAACCGATTAGTAAAAAAATTAAGCCAATTAACAAACACAATTTTCCATGTTAAACACTAATTAAATTCTGTAGTATTTTAATAAATGTAATATATAAAAAGTGAATTAAAAAAGGTCAATTTAACCTATTAATCAAAGTAGTGTTTATCATTTTACATAGATATATTTTTATCAGAAAAGTGTTATACATGATAAATTACTTACACATTTTTAAGGGCTAATTTACTAGTTGTCATTCTAATCATACTTTATGCAGCAGAGAAATAGATGTTTTTGTAATTAATGTTTAGTTGACACAACTAAATATTATATGGAATAATACAGGAATACGATTATTAACGACTGGGGCAACATTAGCACTAAATCAAAACTTCATTCAGGTTAGTGAAATATGATAGAATTATGGAAATCAGGGCAAGGGCCAGGTATTATATTTTTGGTATAATGTATATGAACGCAGCCACACACATACATATACATAACACGAATAAATATTCACATTTACATATACGCACCCAGAAATTAGTCTGTGAAAGTAGGTAGAAGAAAACTCTGATCAGAATTAGTGGTTCTCAATTCTGACCATCAGAAACAAGCAGGAGCTGAAAAGGTGTGGGCCTCACCCCAACATTTCTGCTTATATTGATCTCTAGGAGGGCCTGGCGGGCTGTGATGTTTTACAAACTCCATTCTCACATTTTCTCATTCACGGGATAAGGATAATGACTGATTCACTGAGTCAACTGCTCATCTGTAGTCCAGTAAGCTGGAGCCCAGGGCACCTTACCCTTTCTGCTGCCCACTCAGCAGGAGTGGGAGAAAGGACGTGATAAGGCAGATGTAAGGATGTCTGCTACGTTACCATAAAAAGCAGGTTTTTACCTATATATTAGAAAAGCAAACATATAAAATAAAATAGTAAGAGAAACACACACTTGGTAAGAAATAGCATGAATAAACCTTTATATCATTCTTGCTTTAACACTAACTAGACAGATGGCCTCAAAGCAATTCCTATAGGAACTTCACTATCGTCATGTAGAAAAGGGGGCTCAGGTAATTGTTAAGGTGACGTCTACTTGATATTCCCACTGATTCTATAATTCTAGGGCAGGAAAAAATAAAAATGTTACCTGGCTGGTAACTTTTTAAAAATATATACTTTTTTATTGATTTCAGAGAGGGAGAGACAGAAACATCCATGATGAGAGAGTATCATTGATTGGCTGCCTCCTGCACACCTCCCACTGGGGATAGAGCCTGCAACCCAGGCATTGCCCTGACCAGGAATCAAACCAGGACCTCCTGGTACATATGTCAAGGCCCGATCACTGAGCCACACAGGCCAGCCCCTGGTTGATAAGTTTTGACAAGGAGGAAACTAAAGCTCTATGGGTATAAGTTATATGTGTAAGAGAAAGTCACTTCTATCAGCTTGCTTTTCTGCATCTAAAATGTGGCAGGGTGGAAATGAAAGAACAATATTTTGGAGGAGAGAGGCTTTGATTTGGGACATACACATTTCATTTTATAGCCCAATGACCTAAATGTTCCCCAGCAACCTTAATGTTATATATCTGTTTGTCAATTTTAATTTAATTCCTAGTAGTGAGTTGACTTTCAGCAGATATGAACCACTTTAGAAATTAGTAGTTTCTACAGAATGATGAATAACAATTATGTTGTTCTCTCTGAGACCAAGTTAATGTAGAAAAATGGCTGGTTTCAGTAAAATAAGAGAAAAATTAATCTATCAGAATTGAATTGATTTAATACACATTGGGAATGTTATGGGAGATAATCTTTTAGATGCTAATCAGTAGCATCCAAATACTATGCAATAGTTTAATTAAAAACTTAGAGACAGGAATTAAAATGTGATAGATCTACCCATAATTGGCATAAAGAAACATTAGAAGTGGGTAGGAGTGGGTGGGGGTTGACCACAAGCTTTTTTAAATCAGTTAAGATTGAATATTTAAATCTTATTGAAGTGCTAATATTTTGGAACAGTATATAAAGTTGTATTTATTAAATAATAGATAATGAATGCATTTACAAAAGAATAATAACTGTGTAACTTAATTTGTGGAATTTAAGAACTAAGTGACAGAGGTGAGACGAGAGGGGAGAGAATTGCAAAGATCATATGGTAAAATAATATTGAATGCCAACTGTAATTAAAATATTAATTTTTAAAAATAGCATTTTGGGAATTTCCTGCAGGTGATTACAGAATATAAGATAAATACAGAATTCACAGAATTAATTTAAGATTTCAAAATCTAGGTAGAGGCAATTAAAAGTGACAAAAGACTTCACTTTTTAAACTGTTGTTTTTTGAGACTTTGGACCATGTTATTATTTTCCATTTTTCAAATATGTATGAAGCATTATCTCAGATATTTATATTAAGCACCCCTAGTTTATACTTATAACAGTTTTGCAGTCATTTTCTTTTCCTTTTATAACTTTCTGGTTTATCTATTTTTAGATGTGTGAACTCATAATGTTTATATTTAAATAAACAAATTGAAATTGAAATTTTCTTCTGAATAAATTTCATATATATTTAATGTTTTTAACATATTTCAGACATATTTGTAAGTTAAGTTAGCCTTTCTGATAATTTAGAAGTAAAATATAGATTTTGGTATTCAAATGTAATTAAGATTAATACTAAAGTTATTGATAAAAATCTTACCAAAAGAATTAAAACATTCTGCCAGTTTGTACTGTGGAAATTCTTAGGCTTCTACATATGAAATCTGAGCAGGCAGGCAGCTTTTAAATAGAACCTGATAACATTTTCTTTCCAGAAGTTAGTTAATGTAGTATAATTAGAAGCAAATCACTTTTCTCTCAAAAAAGATTGAGAGAAAAAATATAATCCATGTATTTCAAATATTGTTGCTACATTTGCTAAACCCACTTGTTAATTCTAATTTAAATTCTTTCTGGTTTTCTACATACACAATCATATTAACTGAAGATCATCACAATTTCCATAGTTTCCTTCCCAATCTCCACATTTATTTCTATTTCTCATCTTAATATACTGTGTAGGCTTCCAAAACAGTATTTACTAAAGAGGGGAGATTCTGGACACTTGATCAGATCTAAAATGAAAATACTCTAGTATTTCCTCACTAGAGGCCCAATGCATGAAATCTGTGCAAGAGTAGGCCTTCGCACCCCTGGCTGCCTTGGCCCTCGCAGCTGTGGCCTCGTCCGGAAGGTCGTCCCACTGTTCTACTATTTCAGTGATGGCGAACCTATGACATGCCTATCAGAGGTGACACGCGAACTCATTTTTTGGTTGATTTTTCTTTGTTAAGTGGCATTTAAATATATAAACTAAATATCAAAAATATAAGTCTTTGTTTTACTATGGTTGCAAATATCAAAAAATTTCTATATGTGACACGGCACCAGAGTTAAGTTAGGGTTTTTCAAAATGCTGACATGCCGAGCTCAGGAAGTTCGCCATCACTGCACTATTTGGTTGATTATTATTATAGATAATCATGTTATTTGCTGAAAGTTTTTTGAGATACCTTTAACAAACTAAAGAAATTTCCTTTCATTCCTAGTTTACTAATAGTTTATAAAATAGCTTAATGAATGTGCCTAATCTCCATTGTTTGTTTTACTATTCTATTACTTTCTACCCTTTTCTTTCTTTATTATACACTCTATTTGACTTTCTTTATAGTTTATTATTCATCTCTAATTCATTAAGGGCACTGAGCTAATATATTTTTCAGCCTTTCTCCCTCTCACTGTATATATTTGTTCTACAAAAAAACTTCTAAGCATGACTTTTCCAGCATCATACAAGTTTTTATTTGAAGTATTTTTATCATTCTTTAAAAGCATGAAATATCTTCTAATTTCCATTGAAAGTTCTTATTTGGTCCACAAAGCTTTGGGATCATGAGACCTAATGGTTTCAAGAGGATCAGAAAATTTCCAAATAGTATTTCTGCAAGTAAGATTTCTGCCATATTCCTTTCTCCTCTCCCTTTGAGACTCAATCACACACACACACACACACACACACACACACACACGTGTGTATATGTGTGTGTGTATATATATATATAATACTTTATACTAAATATCTATATACTATTCATACATTTATAAACTTTATACTATATTATTTATATGTCATATCTATTTTTATGTTTTTAACTTCTTCATTTGGATAATTCACTTATTCTCATATCAACTGTGTCTACTGGTTGTTAAATTCCATTTCTAAATATTAATTAGATTTTTTCATTGCTTCATATTTTACATGTCCTTTTTTTATAGTTTGTAGTTATTTGCCAAATCTTTTGGTCTTGATTTATTTATATCTTGAAATACAGTATAAAATTTTAGTCTGTATCCAAAATATCCAGTGTCGGCTCTTTTTCTTTATTTCTTCTGCTTATCATTCAGGTTGTTTTGTCTACTTATCTGCCTTGTCATTTTTTTTGTTTTACCCCAGACGTTATGTTTGAAAAAATATTTTGAGATAGGGTAAGGACAAGGATTAGGTTATCTTCCTCCAGAGAGGACTTATATGTGCAATTGCCTGGCTCCTGGGAACAATAATAATCAGCGATCACCTTTGCTGAATTCCAAGCACAGACATCATTTGATGCTAGTCTTCAGACTCTGTGAGGGCTTCCCTACTTGTCACAGAGACTTACTTCTGTGGGAAAGCTCTTGGAATTCCACCTGAAAGCACTCGGGTGCTAGTAGGACCACATCGGGCCCTGAATTCCAACTCTGTGCCTATGTACTCACAAGCTTTTCTGACTCTCAGAGATCGTTACCCCTGGCCAAAACCTGAACACATACTTGGCCAAATTCCAGACTCATCTCCCTGGCTTTCTATCCCCTCCAAAATGTTTAGCTAAATTCTTCAATACATGGTTAGCTCTCTGATATCTTCAAACATATGTACTTTATATGTTGTCCAGACTTTCCAGCTATCTCCTGAATTCTCAGAAACAGAAATCATTCAACTATTTGAAAGGTGTTGTGTACCAGGCCAAGGAAATTAAAATTAGTCCTCTATGCAATGAGGAGACACAGTATACTCTTTAATTTCCTGAGAAATTATATGGATAAATTGTGAAGAAAAAAATGGTTTCAGAAAAGGACCAGAGGCAGCAACTATATATTGTCATCATCAATGGTCTGGGTGATGGGTGCAAGGAGGGGCCTGCAGTCAGCACTCCAGAAGGAGTCACTACAGATTTGGGAAATACAGTTGACCCTTTAACAACATGAGTTTGAATTGTGGGGTCCACTTATATGTGGATTTCTTTCAATAAAATAAATACTGTAAATGAATTTTCTCTTCCATTTGATTTTAATGACACTTTCTTTTCTCTACTGTAACAGTGCATATAATATGCAAAATGTGTTATAAAAAACATGTGTTAATCCGCTGTTTTTGTTATCAGTAAGACTTCCAATCAACAGTAGGCAAGTCAAAAGTTATGTGTGGATTTTTAATCGCATTGGGGGAGGGGATCTTCTGGACCCCTAACCCCACATTGAACAAGGAGTAGTAAAATGAAACAAATTTTGAAGCTTTGTGACTAGGAAAATGGGAAATCTGGATAAAGAACTAACAAGTGTGTGGGACATTGGCATTTTAATGTTTATTAAAAATAAATCTATTTTTAACATATCCTATATAATAAAATGCTAATATGCAAATTGTCCCCTCAACCAAGAGTTCAACCAGGAGTTTGTACAGGGGGTGAGGTCGGCCAGCCAACGTCCTGCCTCCCCTCCCCCCAGCCAGCCTGGCCTGATCGGCCCCAATCGGGGCAGCCAGCTGGATCCCACCCATGTACGAATTCATATACTGGGCCTCTAGTTGTATTTATAATACTAGTGTAATATTTTGTGTAGAAATGATAGTAAGCAATTCAAAAAAAGAATGTAACATTTTAAAGAAGCTGAATTCTTATATCAGAAAATTATTACCTTAGAGGCAAGAGTTGCAATCATGAAAATAGACAAGAACCTAGTTTTAGCCCCAGCTCTGCCACTGAACAACCATAAAACAAGTTATCCACAATAATGAAATCCATAAGAAAAGTGGAGTACATTTCTCTAATCCCTACTGACTCTTCTTTAAGGCAGAAATTGAAACTTCAATCCACAAATAATATGCCTTTCTAAGCACACCTGAGAAAATAAAACTCAACATTTCTATTATATAGATCATGAATAAAAGGAAATATTTCTACTTCAAACCATATCATTCATTCAGTGTTATGTTGTAAGAATATGCAGATTTGTCATCATGGATCCTAACATGCCTATGTCTTTTCCAACTACATTTGGCTTTATAACTTTAACAACCATATATATCAAAGATATTACTCTCTCCTCTAGGGTTCCTATGTCTCTTATATAGAATGGCACCTACTATTTCAATAAAGTCACTCATCTTTTTATGAAAACATTAACTTTTTTGTAATTACATTTTTTGTAATTATTGGGTGGTTTAAGTTGGTTGGAGTACTGTCCTGTGCTCCAAAAGGTCACAGGTTTGATTTCCAGACAGGGCATACCCAAGTTGTGGATTTGATCCCACATCAAGGTGTGTACAGGAGGAGGCTGATCCATGTTATCTTTTCTCTCTCTCTCTCTCTCTCTCTTCTCCTCTCCCTCTAAAATCAGTAAGAACATACCCTTGAGTGTGAATTCAAAGATAGTAATAGGATGACATCCTATATAATAAAGAGGTAATATGCAAATCAACCATCATGCCCTCACACAAGATGGCCTCCCCCATGTGGTCAAAGATGGCTGTCACAAGATGGCTGGCAGGGGAGGGCAGTTGGGGGCAATCAGGCCGGCAGGGTAGTAGTTAGGCATCGATCAGGCTGGCAGGGGAGTGGTTAGGGGGTGATCAGGGTGGCAGGCAGAAGCGGTTAGGGGCAATCAGGCAGGCAGGCAGGCAAGTGGTTGGGAGCCAGCAGTCTCCGATTGTGAGAGGTTTATCCGACTGCCGGTTTAGGCCCGATTCCTGTAGGATCAGGCCTAAACTGGCAGTTGGACATCCCCTGATGGGTCCCAGATTGGAAAGGGTGCAGGTTGGACTGAGGGATGATGCCCCTCAGTGCACAAATTTTGTGCACTGAGCCACTAGTTGGTTAATAAGATTATATATATTCAAGTACCTGGCATACATTTTCATGATATATGATCTATATGTTGCACTGTGTGCCCATCACCCAAAGTTGAATCATCTTCTGTCACCTTATATTTAATTCCCTTTACCTTTTACTACCCCCTAAAACCACTCATATGTTTTTACTTTTTAGAGATGAAGGGAGGGAGAGAGAGAGAGAGAGAGAGAGAGAGAGAGAGAGATCAATGCAAGAGAGAAATATCAGTTGGCTCCCCTCTGTGCCTCAACATGGGGAAAGGAACCCACAATCTAGACATGTGCCCTGATCGGGAATCAATCCTTCCCCATTTTGGTGTACAGGATGATGCTCCTACTGACTGAGTCACCCAGCCAGGGCAAAATCACTCATTTTTAAGTGATGTAACTGAGTTTCAAATTTGGTAAGAGACTTGTTTGATGTCATTAATTGGTAGAAATTTCAGCTGTGCCTGACCTAAAGGTTGATATACTTTCCACAATATCGACATAATAGTGATCAGATCTGAGCCACAATGGGTTTACCCTATAGAGTAGATGGAACAATGATCTTAACAGAGACAACATGAGCAAAGCTTTGGAAGACTGCATGTGCACAGCAAGCACTTAGGAAGTTATTAAGAGTGGAAGCTCATTGAACAAATGAGCAGAAAGATTGTAGGATTTCCTCATTGCCTGGCTTAAACCATGCAATAAAATATATGGTAATTAAAAACATGAAAATAAGCTTAGATTAAAAGGGCAGAAGAAAAAACATGGGATATACATCAGTTTAACTGTAAATCTCACTCCTTTCAACCCTTTTAGGCTTAAATTTCAAATTCAACCTTTACTTATTTATAATAATAAAAGTATAATATCCTAATTAGACCAGACATCCTTCCGGACAACCTTCCAGACAAAGCTGGGTCTGCGAGGGAAGCGCAGGTCCCGAGTACTAGAACGGAGCTGGTGCTGGCAGCCAGGGGAAGAAAGGCCTACTCTTGCACAAATTTTTGGGCATTGGACCTCTGGTGACCAATAAAAGACAAAAATGAGAAAATTGATTATCTTCTTTAAATTTCTGTTTTCTTTTCCTAGAATTAGCAGCTTGGTATTCATGATTACTATATCTTCTTTCCTTCCTGAAATCTGATAGCAACTTACTGTTGTTTCTCAGAAGCTGATGACCAGTTAGCAGTGCTCATCTGTTTAGTTCACACCTCCATCTCTGACTGTGAAGTGCACAGTTACACTGGGAAAATACACTTTCCCTGGTCTCCATCCTCTGAGTCTCAATCCTCTTCTCTTCTAGTTCAGATAGATCTGAAATGGTTTGGAGGCCTGTGCGTGTGCCTTTCCTTTATCCTCTTTGAGTTTACTTTGGAGGATAAATCACAGTTTCTCATGCCTTATGGCAGTGTGTCATTATAAAATATTTCATACCTGATGACCTTTGAGCATTTCTTATTCAAAGATTCATGAAGGCTTAGCATGAGGTACGTCTAATGATCCCTGTGTAAACACACTGAAAGCTCCCTCCTACAAAGACACAGGCAGGTGGAAGACATATTTTCGACATTCCGTCTTCAATCTAAGCATCACTGGCAGGGCCTGACAGGTCTCATTTGCTAAATAAAGTACAATGTGTCAATGTGAAAAAAATGTAAATTATCACCTTTCTTCCTTGTTAATTAAGGTCTGATTAATGCAGTACAGGCAGTTGTTGAGAGTATAGTAAGCGAATGGCTTTTGTTGCAAAAACAAAACAAAACCCACAAATATAAATCATAGTCTGCTTCATCCACTGAACTTTGGGTTAGAAAGGTTACTTGGAATGATTTGTTTAGTTGGAACACAGACAGATGTTCACTTCTCAGCCTCTTAATAAATGAGTCCCAATGAGTGAATAGCAAAAGGCACTGATGTTGCAGAGGTAAGAGTAACAGCAGAGTGATCTGAACTTATGATAAATCATAAAGGGCTAAATTCTCAGCTCAGTTTTACAAAGAAATATCTAAGAAACCTAACTCAAGAACTATACATTTTTTATGTTATTTAAGGAATATTTTGGTAGGCTAAAATATGAATTTTCTACAAGCTTAAGAAATGATGTATGGGTGAAACTTGAAAGGGCTACTGGGTAGAAAGGCTATGATAGAAGCTAATTTTAAATCATTAAATGAGAAAACTTTATTCATTATAACCTAGAACTCCATTTGGTTAGTCATATAATCCTAAAGTAGCTAACGATGTAGACAGAATATGTTCTTTGAGTCAGGGAATTTTTAGAAGTAAGATCACTGTGGACATTGTATAGCACAATTATTTGAGGTTACAAAAGATAGTTATTTTCCTAAGAACACTAGTTAATAGCAAGTCAGTTATAGAATACATGCTTCCACACTTCACAAAGAACAAGTCCACTGTCTGTTTGTTCTCATTTATTTCTCATTTTGCTGCTTCCCTCTTTCATAAATTTCCTTCATATCTTAATTTTCTAAAATAACAGTTTTGATAAGCTGTGGAAAATGTGTGGAAATTTTTTAACCTTTCACTAAACTATGTTCATATGTGAATGTATCAGATAATTTCCTTAAACACAAGGTTATAAATATAATGTTTAATCGTTTTATTTGTTAATATTATTTTCTTGGGTAAAATGTACATATCTACACCAAAATACTATTACCTATGATTTCACATTAACTAGATTTGGTTTCTAATTTTTTTCTCTTCATATTTCATATAATTCCTGTGAATTATGATCACATAATTATAATCATGGAAGTAGCAGAGCCAGTATTTAAAATTCAGCTTTCTTGGAATTCAAAGCTGATAATACAAATGGTTTTACTTCATACTTTTGAACAATGGAAAGATAAGTATATTCATTTTTTTATTAAACAAATAGGGCTCTAATATCAGAATGATGAAAAAATTCTGAAATTCCAGAAAATAATCAGTTGCAATGTTAGAGATTCTTTGTAGTGTAAATCCTATTACACTCACAGCAATAGAAAACAGACCCTTACGACATTCCTTGCATGCTTCCCTTAAAATAGGCACAGGTAGTGAAAACACAAAGTAGTTGTCACCTGTGAGAGAGATATGTATTGATAGTGGTGACCCTATAATAAATCCATTTAATTTGGTTGTCTCTTCTTAGGGGCATCAATATCCTATATAATAAAAGAGAAACATGCAAATTAACTGTCCCTCTGCTATGCTGAAGCCACACCCACCAGCCAGTCAGGAGCAAGTATGCAAATTAACCCAACTAAGATGGCAGTGGCCATGGAACTGGAGTGAGCAGGAGGCTTGGGTTGCCCCCGGCGATGGAGGAAGCCAAGCTTCCCACCTGCCTGGCCCGCCTGGCTCTGCTCAAGGCTACAAAGTGTCAATTATAAATGATAAATAAATCCCAGGGGGGACCAAAAGAGAGTTTGGGAGCTTGGGTCGCCAGGGGGTGTGGCCAGTCTGAAAACGACCATCAGCCCCTCACCCAGGCTGGCCAGGCACCCAAGCGGGACCCCCATCCTGATCCAGGACACCCTTCAGGGCAAACCAGCCAGCCCCCATCTGTGCACCAGGCATCTATCCTATATAATAAAAGGGTAATATGCAAATTGACCCTAACAGTAGAATGACTGGGAATGACTGGTCACTATGACACACACTGACCACCAGGGGGCCGACGCTCAATGCAGGAGCTGTCCCCTGGTGGTCAGTGTGCTCCCACAGGGGGAGC
>NW_006290523.1:152929-156853 GCF_000327345.1 Myotis davidii
GGGAGCTCCACTCAGCCACAAGCGAGGTTGATGGCTGCCAGCGCAGCGGTGGTGGTGGGAGCCTCTCCCGCCTTCTGTGGCAGTGCTAAGGATGTCTGACTGTGGCTTAGGGGGAGTGGGCCAAGATGGCAGGTGGACATCCCCCAAGGGCTCCCAGGCTGCCAAAGGGATGTCTGACTGCCAGCTTAGGCCCAATCCCCCACGGACATCCCCCGAGGGGTCCCAGACTGTGAGAGAGCACAGGCCAGGCTGGGGGATCCCCCCCCACCCCCACCGAGTGCACAAAATTTTGTGCACTGGGCCTCTAGGAAGATATAAAGGAATTCACAGATTCAGAATCTGCTAACCTTAGAAATTGATTATTTTTCTGTAATGGCATCAGGTTCAATAAGTAGGAAAGGTGGCAAAGTATGTTAATAATGATGTTAAAAGTGGTCAAGATTTCATGCAATGACCTTATAAAGCCTATAACTATTAGAGTGACTACCAGTGAGTAGTATAGTGACTCAGAGATGTACAGGTAAAAAAAATTCATCTATGCCCACCCTTAAGAATCATGTGGAAAAAGAGCATGGTTCTCTGAAAAGAGTACAGACTACCAAGTAAAGAGTACTTATCAGGGACTAATTGAAAACCCACCTCTACTATTCATAAACTTGCACTCAAAAACCTTTCCTAGAGAGGAGAATGAAAAAATGTCAATTTTCCACTAACTCTTAGAAACTAGAGTCCAGAGTATATTCTATGGATGCTTTTGTAAGCTAATCATAATTCTGATACCATAAATAAAAAACAGAAAAAGCGAGTATAGTTTAGCCTCACTCTTGAACAAGATGAAAAAATAAAGAAAAATTAACAAGAAATTATATTCAGTAATATACAAATGGAAGTAGTAATACATAAAACAAGGTTTATCCCAAATATATAAGGTTAGTGTAACATTCAAAAATCAATTTATTTCATCATTTAAAAAATAAAGGAGCAAAATCACATAATCATTGAGGTAAGTGTCTATAATATTATTCTTAGTGGTGAGGATTTTAATGCTTCCCAATAAGATTAGAATAAGGCCAGATTTTATGCTCTTGCCACTTCAATCAATATTGCATTGGAAGACCTAACCAGGTAAATAATGCAACATAGAAAAATGAAAGTTAATCAAATTTGAAAAAAATAAAATAGTCTCCATTAACAGAGAACATGATTATGTACATAGAACATCTTAAGGGATCTACAGAAAAAGTATCAAAATTAACAAATAAATTTAGCAAGAATACAGTATATAAAAGTCAACATTTAAAAATAAATTTTATATATCATCAGCAAAAAAATGAATAATAACATTTTAAAGGTCATTTCCAATGTTAATAAAACTTGAACCATTTAGGGATAACTGCAAAACTAAATAAATAGACATGCCTTTTCATTCTCAACGTTATTTAAATGTCAATTCTCCCAAAATCAATTGATAGAGTAAATGCATTCCAAATTAAACTTACAAATGATGATTTGTAAAAATAGACAAGAGGGTGGTAGAAATTAATACAAAAATAGCAAAGAAACAAAGAGAGCCAAGATACTTGAAAATTGCCAAAATTGGAATAGTCACATTGTCATATATCAATAGTCAATGTAAAACACTTATCAAAAAAGTATTGAATTGGTTTAAAAACAGACAAACAGATGAAATATAACAGAAAATCCAGAGAAACACTCACATACATATGATCAATTTTCCTTGTTCCCAAGATAAGTCACTGAGAAAACAAAGTCTTAAATAAATGATGTTGGAATAACAGGATAAATGTATGAAAATAAATTACATTTGACCCCTACCAAACACTAAGCCTAAGAATTTATTTGCGATGAACCAGAAAACTAAACAGAAAGCTAAAATCTTAGCTTCTAAGAGAAAACCTAGAACATCTTGATGACAGAAATATTTCTTAAATAGGTGACAAAAAGCATCTGAAAATGATAGATTGGGTTCCATCTATATTAAAACTGTTATTAACAAAATTTAAGCATTTAGAAGACAGAAATGATAGTTTACAGACATGCAGAAAATATTTGCAAAATGTACATCTAACAAAGGTTTTTAATCCAGATTACATAAATATCCTTACAGTTCAATAATAAAAAAAGCCAACTCAATAGAAAACAAATTAATATGAAGAATAGAAAATTCAGGCATGATTGTATAAACACTTCACAAAGGAAATATATAAAAGGCCAATGGGTACAGGAAAAGGTATTCAGTATCATTAGTGTCAGGGAAATGCAAAGTAAAGCCAAACTGAGATACTAGTTCATACTATAATGACTAAAACTCAAAAGCTTGTCAATAGCAATACCAGAGTCTTTCATAATCTGGAGTAAATTGTATATCCCTGATGGGATGTAAAATTATACAAAATCTTTAGAACAAAAGCTTGCAGCTGTTATCATATACATACCCATGGCCCAGCAATTCATTCTTTTCAGCATTTATCCATGAGAAATAAAAACATGTACCCACCAAAATACATATCTGAAAATACCATCTACATGTTCATTAATAGGATGGCTACTCAGCATGTGGTATATTTAATAATACTCATACCTTAAATAATATTCATACCAAAAAAATGAACTACTCACATATGCAACAGGTATACGTATCAAAACCATTATGCTCAGCAAAAAAAAAAAAAAAAAAAGATACAAAATAACATGGGTTCTAAAATTGTGTTTAGATAAAGTTCAGTAACAAGCAACACTAACTACAGCTATGGAAATCAGGCCAGTGTCTGCCCTTGCATCGAGTAGGGTACTCAATGGAAAGAGCACAAAGGAACTTTTTAAAGAAATGCAAAGATTCTACATCTTGAGTGAGGTAGAGTCACACATATACACATTTGTGTAGGCATGTACACTTAAGATCTGACCTTTTTCCAACTCAATGTTCAGTGATGTCATTTTCGTAGCTTGAAAAAGGCCATAGTGAAAGTATTTATACATGGAAGTCTGGAAATGCCACAAATCAAGGCTTCTGTTCATCAACAAACTACTGCCAAGATCCCTCTCTCTTAAGGTGATTGATGTTAGACCAAATAGACATCTGGGACTATTGGCATCCAGCTACCATGGGGACTGAGCAGAAGAAAAATCCTGCCTGCAACAAGGAAAGAGAAATGAAAGAGATGCTCAAAAATAACCAAAGAGACTGAATAAGATACCCAATAATATTGGAAGAAGGATAACATCAGTGATAGAAAGGGGATGAACAAAGAACCCAGTACAATAACTGTAGTTAGCTCCTGTCTGTCTTAACTCACTAAAACACCTCTGAAGACCCAGTAAAAGGTGACTTTCACAGGACTGAAAACAATGCTGGCAGAATAATGTAATCAAATGCCATTACTATGATACAAAAGGAGCTAATTTTATTTTGGTCATGTCATTCTTCACAGTGTCTATCTTTACCTGACATAATAATAGTGTATTTGTTCATTTTATTGCTGCTATCCAAAAGAAGGCAGAATCCTTGTCAGACTTTTCACTAAAATAATGCCAGCACTTACACCATATCTAGTACACTGCAGGTGACAAGTAAATATTAGTAGAAAGAACCAATAAATGAGAGGGGAAAGGCATGTTTTTTACATGGAAGATGGGGTAAATGTTCCACTATTCAATAGTTCAATGACTAAAGAAGGTGGAAGTTTGGTCTTTGATAAGGGGTTCAATTTCTTTCCTGATGACTTTGAGGTATGGGAAAACTAAGCCTCACACAGAGATTTCACCTTGATTCCTTTCCATCCTCTGTTCACAACTGTTTAAAGAAATGGTTGAAGATCCAAAACCATATTATCAGACCAGTAGCTTGGAGCCTACTACATGACATAAAACAGGAGCTTACCCAGAACTGTTTTAGAGTGTCAG
>NW_006290523.1:157029-162931 GCF_000327345.1 Myotis davidii
ACAACTCAGCCAGAAGCTGGGCTCACAGACATCACCTGAGGGCTCCAGACTGTGAGAGGGTGCAGGTTGGGCTGAGGGACACTGCCACCCCTCCCCCACTCCCACCCCCCGCAGCGCGAGTGCACAAATTTTGTGCACTAGGCCTCTAGTCTCTAATAAAAGACCATTTCCCAGAATTTGTCATTATTTTATGACCATCTTAAAGATGACCAACCGAAGACTGGCAGGAGATCAGTCTACCTGGGTACCTCTGGGTCACACAGCCTTGGAAATATAGCAAGTAATGCAAATAAAATAAAAGTATACTCCAACCATCATGCAAGGTGTTTGCACTACAAAAATGATATAAGAATCACTCAAATGATTTTCTATGGTATTTTTCCACATAATCCTTAGAATTTCACAAAATGTAGGAAGAATTGCTGCTGGGAATTCTTTGAAAGTTCCTAAGTAGAATGAAGTAGAAGCACTCACAAGTAAATAAAAATTTCACCTACCCTGTGATCTTCAGTAAGTTTCTTCACTCAGTTACGCATATAGATGTGTGTATATTTACCTTTCTTCCTCACTAAAATATAAGTTTCTTGAGGCCTTGGATTTTGTTTTGTTTTTCCCCCTGCTGTATCCTAGTGCTTAGAACAATGACTGCAATACAGTAGGCACTGTATAAACATATGACAATAGACTGCCTGATGGGAAATGTAAAGGTATGAAACAAACAAACCACCGGCTAAAGAGTAGGAGCTACTAAAGTCCAAAAGGAGTGAAGGCCCGAGACAGTGTTAATACTGGGACCAGAATCAGTACCTATCGATAGAGAAATGGGTAAAAGAAAGTAGGAATTTGTTAAGACATGGAACCAGAGTAGTCATATAATCTTGATGTAGGGAATTCCTGTAGTCATACATTCCTTTCTGTAGAGGGTCAGGTTAGTCTAATATATTCCTGGTGAACAGCATCTTGACACATGCAGATGCTTGAGCATTACAGACGTGTGCATCTGGTCCCACTGCAGACTACTGAAGAAATCAGCAGCTGACCAAGCTAATAATGTACGACCATAATTTAAGTTCTGTCTTCTCAGTACAAACACTCTGATAACTCTCCTTTTTTGTAATTATTCCTAATTGGAATTATAATATGTGGCCCCTTTTTAATAGAATAGATTTGAGACTTTCACATTATCTTTAAAAATCCTCAGCTTATTTCCATGCCACATCCCTCAAAATAGCAATTCTATTTCTCTCCTTTTCTTCCAATTAAACCTTTAAAAGCTATCTCTTTTTGTTTCTATTTGCCTCCAAATTATTTCTCAATTTACTACACTCTGATATCTGAGTCTGTAAGTCCATAGAAATAATCTTTGCTGAAATCATCCTTGACTTTACATGATGATTCCCATGTAATTACATTCAAGGGCCATCTTTCAATTTTTGTTTCATGTGATTTTACATTGGACAACAGTAATCATCCCCTTCATTTCCCTATCCATTTTTTTTCCCCTTGATGTATATGCTACAAGATTTTTGCTTTTGAAAACATTTTCATCCTACTCATCTGGTTACTTTCTCTTTGTCTCTCCGTAAGACCCATCTTCTCCAACCCAGTCATTAAATAATACTGCTTCTCAGAGCTAAATCTTACTTCCTTTTCTGTTTTCACTCCATATTTTCTAACAGGGTAATCTCCTTCACTCCCATGATTTCAATGACCACCTAAATGCTATTGACTCCAAAATTTATCTGTAGTCCAGAACTTTCCTCTGAACTCCAGATCCATATATCTAAAAGCTTACTCAACATCTCTGTTTGGATGTTTAAAAGGGCCTAATCTTCAGCACATCCAAGTGACTCATAATAAAAAGAGTAACACATTAAAAACTTTTGCCCTGTGCCATGTAATATCATCATGAGCCTCCTCATTTCATAGATGAGGAAGGTGAGGTACAAAGAATATAAATAAATTGTCTTGAGTTCATACAATTGACAAGTATCAGACCCAAGTATTGAAACCAGGCCTCCTGGGTAGAGATGGTAGAGATCAATTTTTAACCACTATACTGTATGGCTTCCAAATCTTCTTTTAATATTATACATCTCTATAAATAGTACTTTACTGATAAACTATCATAGGGAGCAATGAGAAACAATTTCATTCTTCTTCCACCTCATTTAACTGCCAGTTCAACTATGCTTTGTGGAGACAGTTTTTCTCTTGTTCCTTTGGAAAAATCTCCAGTATACTCCATATATTATTTGTTAACCCAACACACACACACACACACACACACACACACAATTTTACTAGTTAAAAACCAAGGCCCAAGTAATAGTTAGAAAATCCAAAATCCATTCAGCCAAGTTATGGCCTCGATTTCCACACCTCTGGTCCAATCTAACGTTTTTTTATTTCACTATTGCTCAATAGCTTACTATTTTCCTTCCATACACTCTGGAACCCTTAAAGGTTTTCTAAACTGAAAGTTGAATGATATTTTCAAACATAAATCTGATCAGATTAGCTGCTATTTAAACTATTTCCATGGATATTCCCTACTCGGAGGCCAAAGCTACAATACTTAACCTGTCCTGCAGGGTTGAGTGTAAACTGGACCTTAGCTCTTTTTGCAAATCCATCACATTACCCTCCGCCTTGATTTAATCAAACTTCTTTTAGTTCCTTGAGTAAATTATACTCTTCTTGCTTCAGGGCCTTTGCACATACTTCCTTCTCCATCTGGAACATTCCCTCAAAATTCTTTACCTTAGTTAACTCCGTTCCCTTTTCAGGTCTCAGTTCAAATTTATTTCTATTGTGAAAAACTCCCTTCAGCACCCATTATAAACAAGGTTCCAGTGCTTTCCTAAAACCAGGTTCTTATCTTTTAGGGCCTTTACATCAATTTTAATCATCCATTTCCTTTCACAGACTGTAATGGGAGATTTGTCTACATCACTCACTTATATATCCCCAGAACCTACCTCAACACTTGCTGTATTATAGAAAGTAAATTAATATGCAGTCCACTGAATAAATTAACTATAGTAATATATTTAAGCTATAAAGCCTATTAATATAACATTCTATTTATGTTATTTTTATAATAAAAATAAAAATAAAAAATAGTTTTTTCTATTTATGAAAAAAGAAAAACCTATCCTTAAAATGATCCTAGTGTTAAAAATCTCAGAATTGTATTAATTAGCAAAATTAAAAATAATACGTATTTCCATAAGTGTATTTCAGAAAAAGTCGTGTACCAATTATATTTTTTCATGCTCAGAAACTTTGTGAAGGATGAACTAATTCTTTTAGTTGATAACATCTTAGAAATACCTACATGGATCATCACTTTTATGACCTCAGATAATACCATCCATTCCATGAACACACGGCCTAGGCCATATGGAAGACAGAGTAATTTACTTGAAGGAGATTAACACAAAATTAATTTCCGTAACTTAAAAAAATCATTAATAAGTGTTAAATACCATAAGAGTATATGAAATATTTTAACAATGTTGCTTCACTCTGTAAATGGTATTAGGACAGTGCAAAGAACATAAGCCCAGGGATCAGACAGATCAGGTGAGTCTCACCACATTTCGGCTTTTACTCTTGCCTACCAATACTTTCCAAGTGCCAATCCAAGTCAACAAAAAAGCTTCTAGATTCATGTTAAGCACTGTCATCAAATGTCATTTTATAACTCAATTTAAACACGTGCAAAAATTAGTTCAACCATCTCAGTGGTTTGCTCTGTTTCATCTTCTCCATAATCTACACAGAACGAAAAATACTTTTCCCCTTTAGTTTCATCCCTCCTGAATCTATTTATCCTTTGGTTGGGCAAAGATTAAACACACATTTAGTCCATGTGATCTAATTCAACTGTGTATAGACATTGCGTTGGACCCAAACTCTTGCCCTCACAGGACACGTGAGCTATGGCAAGTAGTTTTTCCTTTTGAAGGCTCAATATCTTTACTTAATACATGGAGAATATCAGATATTTGTCCATGAGGTTGCCATGAAAGTGAAATGGCAAAATACTTCTAAAAGTGTCTGACACACATCAGGACTTCATTAAATACTTAAGATCGGGCTTCCCTGCTAATATTGTCAATAAAGTCAGAAGAAAAGCATTATGTACAAAAATTAGCTTTAGAAAGTGAACCAATGTTTCCCTCTTAATAATTTATTGGTTAATCATAGTTTTAGTTTACCTTTGACTTTTAATAAACTAGTGAAATACAGAAGTTTGTTCACTGTTAAGACTCACTAAATATTTTACTTTAGCCTCTGTAGACTCAAGTGACTTCACTGCTTCCTGTTACTTTGGAATTTCCTTTCCTTTCGTCTCAGCTCTTAGGCTCACTATCTAGACATCTAGTAACTAGTATAGAATCACAGATGGGGCTTTGCAAATTTTACTGGAGTAGATCTGATCACTGGATTCAGTGCTTAGGTCAATGCCACATTTGCGTAATTACTTAACCTTTACCTCTGCAGGCAACAAGGTCTTCAACAATTAAACTGTCTTTCCCAAATTATCAACCCCTGAGCCCCTCGGATGTACCTTGAGGAGTGACATAGTCAACTTAGTCAATCCCTCTCTGGAATCCCAGTACATAAGCATATTCCCTTTTACTGTTAGCATCTAAAAATATACTTTAATGAATGCTAATTTAGAATGTTCTACCTTCAAAAAATGTACACTGACTATGAAACTTTTCTTTTGTTATTTTATGAGGATGTTATATGTTCACATAACTAAAAATTCCAGGAGGAGAGCAGGTTTCCAGTAAAACTTAATTTAATAGTTAAATTATGTCACGAAGACCCAGTTTCTCTCATCTCTTCATGGGCCCATTGGCCTCATGCTGTCTCCATACTAAGGAATCTGAGGAGAGAGAGAGAGAGAGAGAGAGAGAGAGAGAGAGAGAGAGAGAGGCCCTATATTTGTAGAATTTATTATTTCTATGATATAAATACTCCCAACATGGCAATTTCAAACTACCAATGTGATGTCACTGAATGCAAAGTGGGTTGTACAGCTCTCACTCTCATAAGGCAGTTAAGGGCCAGTTCCAACTCACCTCTGTTAGTTGCAGCTCAGTGTTCATGTTTTCATATCATAAAGTCTTGAGGGACAATCAGTTTCTCCCAGCAGCTCCTGAGGAAGGAGCAGGAAATGTTTGTTGTTGTTTTTTCCCAAAACATCCCACTAGTGTTTGCCAGTATCTCATGAACTCTGATTGTTTTACATAACCATGTTTGATGGAATTACTGGGAGAATAAAATAAACTAATTGGCTTAAGCTAGTCCAAGACTATCTCCTTGATCTGTGGCCCAGGCCATTCACTTTCTCCATTTGGACAGAATGAAATGAAATTCCCATTCAGAAACAAGGAAACTGCTAATTTAAAAAGATAGATTCAAGAAAGAAGGGAAAGAAGGCAGGAGGCAGGGGGAGGAAAAATTACATCAAAGCATATAAAAAATTTTAGATTAAAATATCAGCTCTATGAAGGAAGAGGCTTTTCTGTTGAATGATAGTTAAATAGTAGGAACCCAACTATTTTGGACTGGATGAATGAGAAAAGTCAAAATTTTTATACAAATGGCTACTGGCTTCTTGTTATTGAAATACTCTTTGGATTTTGATACATGGACCAGTAGATAGTAATAGTTTTTTAACTACATATATTATTTAATATATTATAATATGTTATATAATATAATATTTAATATCTCTACACTAATAAAAGAGAAACATTGTAATTGGTGTACGACCGCTACCCTTTTCATTGGCTAATCAGCGAGATATGCAAATTAACTGTCAGCCAAGATGGTGGCCAGCAGCCAGGCAGCTTGAAACTAACATGAGGCTTGCTTGCCT
>NW_006290523.1:164382-172288 GCF_000327345.1 Myotis davidii
CCCTTCCCCCCGAGTGCACAAATTTTTGTGCACTGGGCCTCTAGTTATTATATAATATTTAATATATAATTACATATATATTAAGTTCTAGTCTATGACTAAGGTACTAGTATATTTTTCTGGTTTTTGTTATGAGAATTGGCCTATTATCATGTACCACTCGTCGATTGATGGCCACTTGGATTGCTTCCATAGTAAAATAATAATAGTTATTATAACCCATTTTAGGATGTTGATAAGTATTTAACTCACTGTGCCATCCAACACTGGAGCCCGAAGTAGGACTGCACAGTGGCCAGCCATACAGGATGCGGAACCAGAGTCCAAGCATCCATGTTCATCAAAGGCACGGCGTCCACATCAGCAGTCACTACTGATTCCTTTAAGGCCTTTTCTGTTTTTTGAGAGGCTTGAAATAATTTAGGAGTAGCAAGAAGATAGGCATCTTCTTTTTATTTCTTCTCAATGTAGCATTTTTGCAAATGTTAAAATAGCTACTCAATTGTTTTCTTCCTAGCATCCTGTGTATTTTGTGGACTGTGTGGAGATTAATAGCAGCCTGCAGTAATCTGTTGTCCTTTGTGGGAAAAACTATGATGCTGTTTCTGGAAAGAAATAATTGGTACGTAGCTTATAGAGTCAACGTCTGAATTTAATGGAGCATAAAGGGGTGGTATTTCTCATGAAGGAGGCATATTATCCGTTTAAACAGCTTTCAGTCTTGCACATAAATTAGGCCTTCGACAAGCTCTGGAAAAAGAGAAACCACACAGTAATGAATTAACATGCTTGCATATTCCTAACAAAGGAACCATTTCTTCTGAAAAGAAGAGAAAGCTCCAGTGTCTCTGCTACGTTTGGAAATCTAAAATTAATTATTGACTTTTCCATATTGTTTGCAACCACTTTGTTTGCCCATTTATTGTAAGGTGTATATATGGTAATTGTTTTACAGGAGCTCATAAACCTCAGACTGCAAATGAGATGATAGATGACCAATTTATCACACATGCCCTTCAGACAGAACTAGACCTGGCGTAAGTGAAAAGTGGTCAATGCACACTTCGTAAAGGTCTTTTCTTAAGGCACCAGAGGAAGAAAATGAAAATGGTAAAATTCTCAAATAGCTGCAATTGAAAAACATTTTGTATTTATCTTCTAAATTTCCTCTTGCCACTCGAAAAACCGATTTGGAGTGGGTCCTAGAATCCATCTTGGTGAATATATTTATGCTAAAATGGCAATAATTTGTTGAATATGAAACTAGAAACACTCTTTTCTCGCCTAGTATGTATAATACCACAATTTCCATTCTTTAAAAAATAATAAACAGATCTGTTGTTAGGCATGCAGGAAATTTAAGGGAAAATTAATATGAAACATGCTTTTCAAGTCATCACTCTCTCTACATCATAGCCGGTGTGTCAAGCTGGATGAACCCCATTTGATTCAGCCCAAACTCCTAGGCAAGACTGCCCAGCACTGGCAGGTGACCACTTATCTCCAGGAATGGAGAGTCCACACCATCTTTAGCAGCTTATTCCAATAGTTCAAGTCAATAACCCATTCCACCGTCTTTCCTCCACTGACTGGAAACCTTCCTGCCTCACAGATGACTCTTCCAGTTTCCTCCTGTCATTAGGTGGTAAATAGGAAAATGGTGAATTTTGTTGAGGGCTTTTTTCAGAAGACCCTCCAAGATATAACAGAATTTATTTACATTGCCAGTGGGCTGATCAATAACATAATACAGCTGTAGTGCTGAAAAGAGGTATTTCAGCAAAAAATAATTACTAGCATATTAGAAAAAAAAATCAAGAGGGAACTCACTCATTTCAACATGACAGGTAGAACTCTGCAAATAGAGAAAGGTACAAATATAAAAACATATTAATAAAAGGTAGTATAATGCAAAGGAATTATCAACAGTAAGATACACTTTTAAAGGGTAGTGACCATTTAGTTCAAATTCAACTACAAGTTTCTACCTTGACTCTATACTTTGAAGAGAAATCTGTTCCTACATGGACCAGAATTAGAACTGAATGTAGTGCTATGTATTAGGCCACAATGCCTAACCCACTAAAAGTGTTAGTTTTTAAAAAATAGGACAATTATTAGGCATGGAGGCAGGGCTTTGTTTGATTCTGGGGTTTTTTGGGGGGTGGGAGGTAGGGAGGGGACACAAATAAAAGATGAGAGGGCTTAGTAGTTAAAAAATATACGTAGGGAATCAGTCAAAACAGGGTTAAGAATTCCAGCTCTACCACTTGAGTGCTCTGTGATCCAGAGCAAAATACTTCATTATGCAGTTTCAATTCTCCAATCTCTAATTGGAATGGTAGCATCAAACACCTAGCATGAGGATTATAAGATCATGCATGTAAAAAATATACAGCACTGTTTGACACAGACTCTGTGTTTAATGACATTACTTCTTATTTTTGTCTGTTATGTTCTTATTAGAGGCCCAGTGCATGAATTTCGTGCACTGGGGGGTGGGGGTCCCTCAGCTCAGCCTTCCCCCTCTCACAGTCCAGGGGCCCTCAGGGGATGTCCTACTGACAACTTAGGCCTGTCCTGCATGAGGAGTAGGCCTAAGCCGTAGTCTGGCCACGGAGGCTCAGAGCAGGCGCTCCGTGTGTGTGTGTGTGTGTGTGTGTGTGTGTGTGCGTGTGTGTGTCCACGGGGGGACTGCCACCAGCCATGCTGCATAAGCTCAGAGCAGGCGCCTCTCTGTGTTGATCTCTCAGGTTCAGAGTGGTGCCTGTGTATTGTTTTCTCAGGCTCGGGGCCATACCCGGCCCATCCTCCTGAGCTGGTCTTGACCCTTACTGAGTCTGACCTCATTTGCATATTACTTCTTTATATAGTTATTTTATTACTGTATTTTAACTTCACTTGAATGTAGACAAAAACAATACTACTATTGCCTGGTATTAATTGAAGGTAATTCAGATGAACATGGATGTCTTTTTATAGACAATATTAAAGAAAATTGAGAACTTCAACTGGTAGACAAACAAGATACAGCAAAACATATATATTTTTCAAATCTTCGATAAAAGTAATTGGTGAGGAGGAAAAAAATGGGTGAATGGAGAAATATTAGAATATGTTTGGGATTATAGACTCCCTTTATTTTAACTTTATTTAATTTTTATTTAAAATAGACTCCATTAATCTACATTTATTTAAATGAGAAATAACAAATCATTTTTCTTTTCTCTGAAAAATCATTTCCTTGAGGGTTCCTATTTTTGCTAATTTGAGGCAATGATGATTATACCTTTGAAGAACTCCACTCAAAAAAAAACATCTTGGTATTTGGAGACACATGGACTTGGAAAGCAGACAAATTCGTGTAATAACCCCAAACTAGGTGTGTTACTAGGTGTGTGACCTTCAACACATTTCTTAGTGTCTCTGAACATCAGGCTTATATTTTATAAAAAAGAAATAGTAATGCAGGCTTGTCTTGAGAACTAAATATCATGGTGTTAATGTTGCAAGGTCACACATTTATTAACACTACTAGAGGCCCAGTGCACAAATTCATGGACCAGTGGAGTCCCTCGGCCTGGCCTGTGGGATCGGGCTGAAACCGGCTCTCCGACATCCCCCAAGGGATCCTGGATTGCGAGAGGGCGCGGGCCAGGCTGAGGGACCCCACTGGTGCATGATCGGTGCCAGGGAGGGATGCAGGAGGTTGGCCACTGGGGAGGGACCATGGGAGAGCTCCAGGGCATGCCCAGCCTGTCTCGCTCAGTCCCAATCAGATGGACCACAACAGCAAGCTAACCTATCAGTCGGAGCGTCTGCCCCCTGGTGGTCAGTGTACATCATAGCAAGCAATTGAGTTGTCTTAGCATATCATTAGCATATTACACTTCGATTGGTTGAACGGATGACCAGATAACCAGATACTTAGCATATTAGCTTTTTATTATATAGGATTCTCAGATACACAAAGGAGGCATAACTTCTTCATATTCTATAATGTCGAGAAGGGACAATGAACCTTAACTCTGGGATGCCCGACCTCCCTTGGGCCCAATCAAAATACCTTCCTAGTCACTGAAAAATCAGGCTTGTTTTAACTAATCAGGAGTCCGACAATGGACTCAATCTATCTTATCCCGCATGCTAAATGGTATTAAGTACAGCACAACCACCATGAACACTTTCTAGTATTTAAACCCCCAGCCTTTTCCTCCTGAGTGAACAATGCACTGAATTTCTTCACTGATGTGTGTTCCCTTGCATAACAACATTTTTTTCTTAATTGTGAGGATATTTGTTTTATTCTTTGACAATGTGTTGGTACCTTCTCAGGTGAGATTGGTTCCACCCCATCTGACTCTTCTGGTGTTGCTGGCTGGGTAATTCTGCATGTTTAGGACTCTGGGGCTGTTCTCTGTTTCCTCAGTGTGCAGTGGCCTTTCTTGACAGTTGGGCCCCTTCAAGGTAGTGGGGCTGCCTGTGGATGCTTCCTTTCCTGGCCTGGAGGTTTTCTATCCAGCATTCAGATAGGGACCCTTTACCTAAAGTTCTGGTGATACACACTGGCTAGTTTCCCAGTCGGACTGACTTCACGGGCAC
Organism: Myotis davidii; assembly: GCF_000327345.1. Lineage (NCBI taxonomy): Eukaryota > Metazoa > Chordata > Mammalia > Chiroptera > Vespertilionidae > Myotis > Myotis davidii. Next base: position 168,985 of record NW_006290523.1, read on the forward strand.
ATCTCGCCTAGCAGCCAGTGGGAGCGTATTGGTCCTGCCACACCACATGGGAACTTCATTGACCAGGGAGCAACTTGTATTTGCTAATACTCCAGTTGTGGAGGATTTTAGCCTCTATGTTCATAAGGGATATTTGCCTGTAATTTTCTTTCATTGTAGTGTCCCTACCTGGTTTTGAAATTAGGATAAGACTGGTCTCATCAAATGAGCTTAGGAGTCTTCCCTGCTTTTGACTATTGTGAAATAATTTAGGAAGGATACGTTTTAGTTCTCCTTTGAATGTTCGGTAAAATTCACCTGTGGAGCTACCTGGTCCAGAGTTTTTGTTTGTTGGGGATTTTTTCATTACTGCTTCAATTTCATTAGTTGTATTCAGTCTAGGCAGATGTTCTGATTCTTCCTGATTCAGTTTTGGAAAATTGTATGTTTCTAGGAATTTAGCCACTTCATCCAGATTTTCCAATTTGTTGATATATCATTTTTTTGTAATATTTTGTTACAATCCCTTATATTTCTGTGGATTCAGTTATTACTTCTCTTTTTTGTGATTTTATTTATTTTTATCTGCTCTGTTTTGTTTTTCTTGATGAGTTTGGATATGCTTCAGATATTAAATCTCAATGCATTATACCAGCAATTTTCAAAAATTTTCACCTCATGGCACACATAAACTAATTACTAAAATTCTGTGGCACACCAAAAATTATATAATATCTTTTGCCAATTTCACTAAAAAATAGGTATTTTTTTTATTCATTCACAATAGATAGCTATTGTTGTGTTGGCTGTTGTTTTTTTAAAAAATATGTTTTTACTGATCTTTTTTTTTTAGAGAGAGGAAGCTAGAGAAATATCAATGAGAAAGGAAAACATCTATGAGAGAGAGAAACATCAATCAGTACGCACCTGACCACAGACCAAACTCACAACTTGGACATGTACCCTGACTGGGAATCGAACCCAGTGACCTTTCAGTGCACAGAACAATGCTCAACCAACTGAGCCACACTGACAGGCCACCTGTTGTCATTTCTTTATATGATAATCTAAGGGAAAAGTGGTCAGTGCTCCTGACTAAACAGTCAGGTATTGCATGTTTTAAAAATTCTTGCTGCACACGGTTGAAAATTGCTATGTTATACAATCTATAACAAAGGCCAAACACTACAAACAAGTGATTCTAGATCTTATAAAGGGGACCTTAATTGTTAGGACTATCTAGTTGTTTTGTAAAACAAAACATATACAACACTGCCCATGAATATCTTATCTGTGTAAGAACCACAAACGAGTAAATATATATCTGGAATAATATTATGAATGCCTGTTCTACTATGTAACTATTGTACCATTTTAAGCTACTCTACAGATTCACATTGACTATAAATCATATCCCCTCCATGGCAGTCAATCCCAAACCAAGATTTGGGTGTTAGCCTTTAGCTTTCCACACTAGCATTCTCTTTAAGCTGTTCTATCCGAAAGGAAAGGTACATAGTGTTGACTAGGAAATATCTCATCTATAATGTATATTTCTCTTCAAGAACAGTTTTTCCTTATACCTGCCTGCCAAATTTCTGAGCTCCCTTAGTCTTCAACTTTGGTCTCCAGAGTTAATTTAATCCCATTATCATGTGCGTTTAGACCCACAGCATGTGAAAATCCTGTGGGGTATCACCTAAAGATGAGATCATCTAGCCTAAAGAACATAAAATCAGAGCAGAGAGGTGCCAATTTCAGAGTATCAAATACTTTTAATCCCCCCCCCCAAAAAATTCTGGTATATCAAATTCCAAGAGATCATTTTCTATATTATCCTAGAAAATTTTGAGTCAATGGTTGAAGTATATAGAGTCAGACATGAGCTTGAATCCTGATTTCATAACTACTAAATTATTTGGCAAAGAGGATAAGATTATCTCTATAAAATGGAGATAATCTCTCCAAATATTGCTATGCCATGAGGACTTGCAATAATCTATTTGAAGTGCATAACACATATCTGGCACATGGTAGGCACAGCATTAGTGGTAGTTGTTTGTTTTGTTTTTTTTTTAACTTACCTCACAACCTTCCCTTCCATGACTCCCATACCTTAGATCTAAATTCCACCACTAACCTTTTAGTGTTTCCTAGTTTCTAGGAGGGTTTCCTAGTTTCTTGGAATTCACAACCATATAAGCAATATAAGGTGTCTCCTCTCCTCAAATGTCTACGCATACATTTTTGATAGCTCTACTAATGTTTCTTTTTTCATATATAATCCATTGAAACTAATAATTATTTAAAGTGTGTACACATTTTGGGGGGACACCCTATATATTAGAAAAGAGGTAACTAATGCTCTAAAATGTCTGCAAAGCAGCCTTAATTTCTTCAAATAACAAAGAACATTCTTATTTAAAGAGCTTTAAACTGAAGGAAACACACGTTTATTTGGCCACTTTCCATGTAGGTAGCCTAAAAGGTTAGCCCATGATAACTGTGGTTATTTTCTTATATGTCACACGCTTCATCAATACTTTCAAGATGAGCCTCCTAAAGTAGCCTAAAGGTTACTGGATTTTTACTCATCATATATCTCTCCACTGTTACTCTAGTCTTCTTGCTCCAGACTCTTTATTAGGACAATTATATGCCCAGCCAGTGTTGCTCAGTGGTTGAGTTTCAACTTATGAACCAGGAAAAAAAAAAGAAAAATCATCCTACAAAGATAGCCTAGACCAAATTTGCAAAAAAATATCATTTATTTCAAAATTATTGTTATTAATGATATAAATTGTATACAGATACCTACTGCTAGTTTTCAATGATACTGTTACCATCAGGGATTGGGACCCCAGGGAACTTAACATTCTGGCTTTTCTTGCCTCCTCTACACAAGCAGAGTTTTGGCTAAGCAGTCTCTGAGGTTACATGTATCTCTTCCTAGAGACACTACCACAATGGTCAGGAGGGATGTGGGAATTTACTAAGGACACAAGTAAAGGAGAACATAATAAAAACCTTTTTCTGATATGTCACCCTGCGTGGAATTCTGCTGTGTGAGCTCAAGACTTTCTTTATGTTCTACACTCAGAACTCAGCTATCTGCTCCCCAGCTGGCAGTTCCCCCTCTCAGGAATGAAGGATAAAAGTCAGAAAACAGCTGAACATTCAGAGAGAAAAGAAGTTGCTTACAATCGGAATGAAAAATGGAAGGAAGGGTGGAGTCAAACGCTCCAGGACAAGGCTCTTATTCCTGGACTTTTGAAGGAAAGGGAAGTAGGTGAACTGGTTGCCAGGACAACCTGCTGTTGGGGCA
>NW_006290523.1:172323-191170 GCF_000327345.1 Myotis davidii
GTTGTGGCAAAAGGGGGAGACCTTTGGCTGTTCCTGCTCCTGCCTCTGCCCCTAGCAGCCTTCCTTGGAGTCAAAGGCTGCTTGGAATGTGACCCCAGATTTATAAAGGATATTAAGTCATTGTTGGCAAAGTTGGTACCCTCAGAAGTCCCTGGCCGAACTGAACTGCTTGACAGGCAGATTAAAGCGATGACCAATTTAAGCTTCAAGATCTCCCACGGGAACAAGATGCTTCGGGTGTTGGGTGAGGGAAACTTGAGACCCTAAGAGTGTGAGGGTTAAAGGGAGAAGGGAGGCAGGGAAGAGAGCACCTGGGTCCACCTAAAATCCTCCACAGGTATAATTCTTCCCCCACATGTATGTTTGTGTTTCTTCTCTAGCTGTTCAAAGGGTTGTCTATTTGAGAACATGGCTGAAGAATGAACTTGATAAAATGAGCAATAAAACATGGAAAGGTGAGGTACTGTTTCACTGTTAAAAGACTGTGTTGCTCAAGCAAATATGAGAAGAGTTCCCTTGGGACAATAAGGCAAAACAATCAGGACTCAATCCTGAAGGGAAGGGCCACCCTTATTTTCTGATGTCCCTTCCACCCACTCTTAGGTGTCTTTATCCTTCAAGGCAAGCTTCTTGATGTTCGCCAAAACCTGGAATCCAAACTGAAAGAAGTATTAAAGCACTTCTCTGAAGCTGGTAATAAAATATGTCTACCTAACAACACTGACATTATGAGAGAGCAATAGGAAATGAAGGGTGAGGGAAGAAATGTAGTTTCACATGAGAGAGATTTAGAATGGCTAGGGGGAGGCTGGAGCTGAATGGATAAGCAGACAAAAACTACATGTGTATAACTATGAATAAGTCCAAATTGATTCTAAGCTCATTAGAACTTTCTGATTCTCTTTTAGCTTGTTCTGAAGATTGTGGTGAGTATAGTACATGTGATGCCTTGAGGTTAGTGCATCGTTTCCCATCTCTTTTGCTCTCTGTGATCTGATCTCTCCTACTTGTCCCCCTGAGAACCCAGTTCCCAGAGCTGTGGTTCCAAGAAGGAATGTCCATGATATCTGACAACAAAACTAGCTTATGAAATCTTTGATCCCTCACAGAGTTTGGAGAGGCTCAGAGGCCTCTTAAAATATAGCTTACAACCCATAGCACCCGTGTAGTTAAGGCATCATTTTCCTATTTCTTCACCTGAGATCTGACTGAAATTATGGGAGGTTTGACCCATCAGAAACTTGTTTGCTGGGGGAAGAAGAAATTCACAGATGTTTGAGCTAAGGAAACTCCATGCCATGCTCCCCTCCAATTGTCTTACTTCTCTTCAGTCCTGAATGAAGGTCCTATCCTGGATTGTTGGAGCTGTCATCAGATCACCACCCACTGCTTCAAAGGAGAGTATTGTGGAGGTAAAACAGATTGTGGTGTGGGATTTTGAGGGGTCAGTGATCAAGGTAATGAGCCATTCACTGATTTATTCAATAAATATTTGAGCACCTACTATGCTGTTCATGCTAATGTTACAAATACAGTAAAAGCCAAAATGCTGAACAGAATTTGTATATCAGCATGAACTAGGGACACTGGACCGACTTAAGGACTGAGAAAAACAATGTTTGAACTAAAGGTTGAGAAATTAGCTAACACAGAAAAAACAAAAGTTTCCTAGAACCTAAGGTTCTAATAATAAAACAGATGACAGGAATCAGAAAACTGTGATGGAAATGGTGAACAGAGCAAACAGTTTGAGGTTAAAAAGAAACTTCTATTATGCATAAAGTTACTATTTTTCTTCTTCAAAACTCACTTTACTTTATTTTATTTTTATTGTTTACATTAGTTGGGGAGCACAAGAGACTTGGTTGGAAAGTTGTAAGGAGGACATTCTGATAAAAGGGAAGTGTGTGGAAGGCCGCCTGCCCTGTTTATTGGAATTCCGACTTAGGGGAGACTTAGGGGAGTGCCAAAGGCAGTGCCCCGAATTATTCCTTGACCTTTCCAAACAAGCCTGTGCATGTGCAGACACCCAGGTGTTTACTGAAATCCTTATGCTGAATCCCTGGATGTCCTTACCTAGAGGACAATGTAAATACATGTGTCCTCTCAAGATTACTCACCCTACTGCTTGTATCTAAAGATAATAAAAATTCCAATAAAAGCCTAAGGAGGTAGGCAATCCAGGCTGCCTGGCTTCTTCAGCCCGGCGGTCCCTTAGCCCTCTCCCCCACAATGAAACTGTGTCGGAGTAATCTGTTCATGGGGCTGCTGGTCAGCCCCAGCATACATAGTTACAGATACCTCCATTTACCACCCTCCTTTGCCTACCCCCTCCACCCTCTCCCAACGCCCGCCCCCCCTTCCTTCTGGCCAGCACCACACTGCTGTATGTGTCTATGGGTTATCCATATATATTCTATGGCTAATCAACTCCCTTTTTTTTATCCCTTCCAGAAGAGGATTCAAAGAAGCATGAGAATCGAGAAATTGGGCTATTTTTGATTTTGATAACAGAAGCTGTAATATTAGGAAGTGCTTTGTTACTGTGAGTTTTCCTCCCTCCAAACACTGGGTTAAGCATTCCTTTAGCAAAGAGACTGCCCAATCTTCCCCCTCCTTCCAATGGAAAGAAGGGGAAAGAAATCACTTCAAACTTTTGGATATGATACTTACAGGAAGGAAGTGAAGGGAAGACTGATGGGGATAAAAGTAGAAACAGGGGAAACAGAGGAGGTACAATGAAGTATGAGGAAAACCTTTGGAGAGTTATCTAGAAAGGGAAGAAAAAATACAATTTGTATAATTGTTTCAGAGGGTCGGGATACTGATATTGCAATTGGAATTATCTTGTTTCTCTACTCTAGACTCCATGTTTGTGTCACTCATCAGAGGAAAATGAAAGCAATACGAAAGTCATTAGAGAATTACGTGGAGAAAAAACTTGAAGAATTAATGGGGAGGACAGATAAGAAGAACAAGCAAGATTTTGGAATCAGAAAATAAATACAAAACCATAGACAGGAGATCTTTCATGATTCTCTAAAGTGTTACTCAACATAGAAAACTGGGAATTAAGTTCTTTTGTGGTTCTAAAATCACAGCATTTTAAAACTGAAATAGAACTTAGAGTTTCTCTAGTAAAGATCCTTACTCATGTCCCGAGGCAATGGAATCAATGAGAGGGCAAATGCTCTACCCAGAGTTGTACAGAAAGTAATGCTGCCATGTTGCAATGCACACTTAAAAAAGTGATACTCTGTAAGCTTTAATAAAAAAATGCATGGTTGGTAACTCTCAATAATTGCTGTAAGTAGAATAAATTTCCACTTCTAAGCTGCTTTTATTTCTATCTTTTGGTTTTGTCACTATTTTTAAAACTGTCTCTATTAGACTTAATGTGACAGTTTTCTTTGATAATATATAACATTTAATCTTCATCATGATATCATATACACACACCATGATGTCCAAAATATAAGTTCTGAGTAGTTGAGGTTTAATGAGTCCTTTCCCCCTAACTCTATGCTCCATGACTGAATTTCATATTAATTTCTAATTGTTGTAGTTGTTTCCATTAAACACTTTTTTGTGTATAGTACATTAATTAGTGCTTTACATCTATCATCTAATTGAATTTTTGCAATAATCTTGTGAGTAATATTATTATCTCTATGTTGGAGATGAGGAAAGAGGAAATATCTAACTCAAGGTTACACAGCTACTAATCTAGGCTATGACAAACTCCTCTGGTGGCTGACCTTTGCTTATGCAAACCATATGATATGTACTGACAGCTACAGTCATGGATACAATTTATAATAATAAAAGCATAATATGCTAATTAGACTGGGTGTCCTTCCAGATGACCTTCCGGGCAAAGCCAGGGCTGTGAGGGAAGCCCGAGTCTCAGGTGCCAGAGGGAAGCTGGTGCTGGCAGCCAGGGGGAGGAAGGCCTACTCTTGCATGAATTTTTTTTTTTTTTTTTTTTTTTTTTTTTTTTTTTGTTCCTGAACACTGAGAACTTTCAGTTGCTAAATTTGAACTTCATGTTAAAAATTCCTAAAAAGAGTGTTGTTGGCACCTACCATTTCCCCAGGATTTAAAGCTCATCTCACCAAAATATCTTGAGACATACTTACTTCATTCATAGTGTTAATTAAATTATTGTCTGTATATTGTTTTATTTTTCCCTAGAGGCCCGATGCACAAAATTTGTGCACGGGGCTTGGCCCTCACAGCCCCAGCTTCATCTGGTAGTTCATCTGGACGGACATCGGGAAAGTCATCCAGACAGTTGTTCTGCTGTTCGGTCTAATTAGCATATTAGCTCTTTATTATATAGGATTATATAGGACTAGAGGCCTGGCACATGGATTCATGCACCAGTGGGGTCCCTCAGCCTGGCCTGTGGAGACTGGGCCGAAACCGGCTCTCTGACATCCCCCAGGCGGTCCCAGATTGCAAGAGGGTGCAGACCAGGCCGAGGGACTCCACCAGTGCATGATTGAGGCTAGAGAGGGACCGTGGGAGGGCTCTAGGGAATGTCCAGCCTGTCTCACCCAATCCCAATCAGCTGTACCCCAGCAGCAAGCTAACCTACCAGTCAGAGCATCTTCCCCCTGTTGGTCAGTGCACATCATAGCGACTAGTCAAACAGCTGAATGGTAGGGCACTTAGCATATTAGGCTTTTATATAGAGAGATTTTAAGTAATTATATAAATGGGATAACATACCTGTTAGGATTTGAGTGTTTTTGTATCTCTTCATTTGCTTGAGTGCAAGCTTTTAAATTTCTCATCCTATCGCCGAAACCGGTTTGGCTCAGTGGGATAGAGCATCGGCCTGTGGACTGAAGGGTCCCAGGTTCGATTCCGGTCAAGGGCATGTACCTCGGTTGCAGGCACATCCCCAGTAGGAGATGTGCAGGAGGCGACTGATCGATGTTTCTCTCCCATCGATGTTTCTAACTCTCTGTCTCTCACTCCCTTCCTCTCTGTAAAAAATCAATAAAATATATTTAAAAAAAAAATTTCTCATCCTATCAATTTATCCTCTCCTCCCCACTGCTTTCCTACTCCAATCTCATTCCACTCTACAAAATCTAGGTAATAATAGAAGTAATAAATAGACCAGACTATATAGAAACAATAAACTGTATGAACCTAACAACATAACCTTGATATAAAGAAACAACAAAAAAATATTGACACAACTTCCACAGTCATCATGGGAAAGTTTGGTATACATGTCTTAGAATCTTATAAAGGTAAAGAAAAAGAAAGAAATGTTAATATGATTACAGATTTTTATAACACAATAAACAACCTTAAACTATTAATATTACTTTTATTTAACCCTGTACCCATGTAAAATACATACATTTTCTTCTTTCTAATACAGAATGAGCATTGATAAAAATTATCAGTGTAGTTGGCTTGGCAGAAGGTAGCTAGTTTTCTCCTAACTAAATTCCCATTCCTCCTGGATACATGGCTAGGCTACCTTTCCCAATCTTCCCTAGAGTTAGGTGGGGCTATGTTACTGAATTCTGACCAAAAGAATGTGAACACAGGAAGTGCGATAGCTGTTTCCAGGCCTGGCATATATAAACTTAAAGGAACAACCCTCCAGCCTGTTCCTTCCCTGTCCAATGGTGGATGTCAATATCCAGGAATATCTGAGAATACTGAAGATGCCTCTGATTTGGCGCATCAATTTTGTATTTCATAAAGCTTTCAATTGAAAGCCTATTTCATTAAGCTTGAGATTTTAGAATCAGCATTACATATTTATATAATATACTAATTATGTTACACAAAGGCCAAAAAGAAAATTTTAACAAATTCCTAATATTAAGAATAACTTTCAGATTATGGGCAATAGAATTAAACACTAACAACAAATGATGAACATATTGTGTATATTTAAATAGTAAATATCATATTTCTACATAATTTATGATTTAAAAATGAGAGGACAAAGCCTTCAGGCTTTCTCCTTGTGTGGCTATGGTCTCTACTTTAGGTCTGGACTACAAAGAGAGATCACAGAGCTCTTAGAGGATGCTGGGATTCCCCTCACAAAAACGTATTCCTCACAGTCTTGGTGAAAGAATGTCTTCTGGACCCCTCCCACTGGGGTTTGAGGGAGCCAGTTTTCCTGGGGGTGAAAAGAACTCATCCACCAACAGACTCATCAAGATTTAAGGGCTCAATGTCCCAGCTTCATCAGGTTTCCTTATACATCCCCGTCCCAATTTACAGGATCCATTTTTTTCCTATTTAATGCCCTCACCTTAACAGTAGAAACCTTACAAGGCTGGTAATTCAGCTTGTATTGCAATTCAGCCAATGGCAGAATGAGGTGTTTGATTTTCAGCAATTTCATTCCTGCAACTACAGAAAATAAGGCTTTTCCTCAGCGAGAAACTCGGTTTGAGCTAAGAATTTGAATCCCTGAGCTCATCCTTTTCTTTCACTACTTTGTGCAGCAACATAGGAGTAATCAATCAACATCAATATATTCCCTAGTATTTGAAAAAGTGTTTCAAAGTATCATATACAGAATCACCTAACTTCTTGTTTTTTATAAGTAGTTGATTAGGAAAATCTAACGTAGATATTTTCCATATCTCTATAAATAGTTCACACCATGGACTATCAGTGTTCTCTGTACTACTAGAAATAGTCATCAGCATCTTTACAACTAATCAGATTACAGAGCTAAGTCCAGAAAGCCCAAAACCAATTCAGAAAACTCATCCTTATAATTCTGTTACTCTAGAACTACTTCCAGTACCAAAACCTGTATTAGCCAGGGTCCTTCAAAGAAACAGAACCAATAGGATATGTAGACACAGATATGTAAGAGGAGATAGATATATTATGGAAATTGAATCACTCTCTTATAGAGGCAGAGATATGCTACAACATGAAGTCTGGGAGCTAGAAAACCAGGAAAGCCAGCGATATAATCCAGTCAGACTCCAAAGGCAGCCAGCAATATTATGTTATTAACTACCTATAATTCTAAGGTATCCAATGTTAATTTCCAATCTGTTCCTCATAGTATCACTCTTTTGAAAAGTTTTACTTCAGATCCTGACTTTGGGTTGAATTCCCATCAACTTTAAACTATGATCCTTCAATCTGCACATTTCACTGCAATTGTTTTGTAATATAAATCCAAAATGTATTCTGTATTATTTCTGGAATCACCATGATGAGGAGGGGCTGGTTTTTATTTGTTTTTACTGTTTTATAGTACAATCCAATGAAAATGATCTAATTAAATTGTGTTCATCTACTAGGAAAGGTATTATAGTACTTTCCTTTCCAAATGTAAATGTGATAGAAAATTAATTGCTTACAATCCTAATTTAAGCTTGAGCTAACAGTTAACATAAAAAAATGGATACATAAAAACGTCTTTCCAACAAGCAAATGCTCAACCAAAAACGCATTTATAGCAATAATGAAAGAATAGAAATCATTTTATTCCTGGGACAATTATATACTAAGAGCTAACACATACTGCAATGTCCCAATATCAACTCTGCACTAAGTTTAGTTCCAACATTTCCCGAGGATATACAAGTCACTAGAGGAACGTACTTCATAGACAGTCTGAGACCCTGGCACAGATGAAACAGAATTTTAAGACCCCATCATTCTTGGGTTACTTCATTAAGAATTAGTATTTTCCAAGTATTTTTTTTTAGGCTAAAGAGGTGAGGTTTTAGTTAGCTTTTTCCTATACTGAATGAATTTAATAATTCATTTTATCTAGAGATAATATTCAAAAGTGTCAGTTAATCTAAGGGATTCAAACATAAGTTATTGGAACACACAAAAAAATAAAAGCTAACTATTAGGAAATAAACAACATCTGGGTTAACACTGGTAGCTTCTTAATTTCCAATTACAAAAGTCTTTCTAGCTTTACTCCCTTTCTTTCTGACTCAAAGAGAGGTTGTATCTTCTTCCATCTGAGGCAAATGCTTTCTTTTATGACTTACATTTTCTGACCTGCAGCCTCTTCCAGAACATTCCTTCATTATTTATCTGTCATCATTTATCTACCTCCTCTTTCTCAATACTAGGTCTTCAGCCTCAGTGTTTTATTTTTGTTGTTGTTGTTTTAATCCTCATCAGAGGATATTTTTTCCAGTGATTTTCAGAGAGAGTGGAAAAGAGAGGGAAAAACAGAGAGAAATATTGATGTGTGAGAAACACATTGATTGGTATCTCTGTACTACTAGAAATAGTCATTAGCCCGGGAGGAGCTTGCAACCTAGGTATATGCCTTGACTGGAATCAAACAGGGGAGCCTTCAGTCCCCAGGCCGACCCTCTATCCACTAAGTTAAACTTGCTAGGGACAGTCTCAGTGTTGATCGCTACAAATTAAAGCCTCTTTTCCTCATCCTGTACCACTTCTAACAAACAACCAGCCCTCCATGCCTAACTCCTTAAAAGATAATTCAGTGTCCCATGACTTTTTATTCACTTTTTTCTCCCCCCAATTCACCACAATTTGCATTCTGCTCCTCACCACCATAAGATGGTCAGTAACCTCTTAGTTCAAAGAGTTCTCTTTATTCCTCATGTTACTTGTCAATTCTGAGATTTGTCAGAGTTCCCTCCTTAAAGCATCCCACTTGTACTAGGCAAGTTTCATTTTTATTGTTAAGGTTTTGTTCCACTTCATCCTCCTCTGCCTACTTATTTAAGATATTGAGCACACAGAATTCACTTCAAATATTTTCTTAATATACACTTAGCAGGATGCCTACCATGCATGTGATTTCAACTATCACCTAAATAATCTTATCTCCATGTTCTTAGGCTTTCGTGTGCACTACTCCCCAAATCCTTGACCTCTACTTCTGATTACATACTAGCTATATCCATCTACACAAAATACCAACTTGAAACTTAGCATGCCTGAAACTGAACTCATTATCTTAAACCGTTTCTGCTTCTATACAATTTATCCTAATCTAGAATGTCTTTCAGTCCTCATGAAGAAAATATGTATTGAACGTAGATTATAGATGAGGCACTTTGCTAAGCATTTTCATAATTATCTTTCTACAAATCCCACAAAATTACTTTAAGCCATTTTTGAATATATGAAAAAACTGAGGCTTGGTGAGTTTAAGTAACTTCTTCCAAGTGGTTACTTGGGAAATGGTGGAGCCAGGAGTCAAACAATAAATCTTAAGATTTTCTACTACCTAGCACTGGGTCCGTGGACACCATAAATTACCCACAAGGTAGAAACCTCAATTTATTCTGGAATCCTCTCTCTCTCTCTGTCATCTATCCTAGCCAGTCCCTCTTCAATTAGCATTGATTTTCACTCCTAAATATCTCTTAAATCTACTGTCTACTGTCACAGTCACAGCCCTTCTCTTCTCTCTCAGTCTAGCCTCTCCAGGAGACAAATCCATCCTTCCTGTTTACATTCACATGATCAGTCTAAAAACACAAATAGACTTCAAACTTCTAATCAAAATACTCCAATGGCTTCTCCACTTCTAAAAGAAAAGTATAAACTCTTTCATACAACACTTTGTACACCTTAAATTTTACCATCATGTTCTCTATATAATCTCACTTTTGGCCAACTGCCTTCAAGTCTCCTAAGATTTGTGAAACACACTGGGCTTTTTCTTACTCCTACCACTCTTTGCTATATTCTTCCCTATCTTAATTTCCTAGTAATCTTTCTCAACCTTCAAAACCCACATCTGAAATAATCTCAACTCATAAAGACTTTCTTAAAATGGTCAGATAGAATTAATCACCCACAATCTTCAGGATCCACCACAATTCATTAGCTTCTGTAGGGAACTTTTCACAGAAGACTGTTATTACTGGTTTGCATGACTCTTTCCTAAATATAAACTCCTCAGGGACCAGGACTGTATCTTGCTTATTCTTCCCATTCCCTATATCTAGCAGCATGTCACCAAACTATGCCTCAGCTTAAATATCACTTACTCGAGGAAGATTTCCTGAACTCCCATATTGTGTTAGCATTTCAGACTAGACTGAATCATTGTTCATTCTTTTTTGGCTTTGTAGGAATTAGGAATATCATTTCTATTATAAAAACCCCTTGTCCCTAACACCGTCACGCTGTAACGACCAGAGGCTGCGTGCGTGCGTGGCGAGGCGTGCACGGGTGGGCGGGGACTTGACTCTGGGTCCCGCATTCCACCCAGCAGGGCAGGAGTCAGTCTGCATCCCGCAGGCGCAGTGGGTCTGGGTCTTGCGCGATATCGCGTGCTGGGCCTCTAGTATAGCTATAAATTAATGTCCGATTCCAAGAGATCAGAAATCATGTCTGCTATTTGTTCAAAGAGCTTGTTGCAATACCTGGCACAAAGTAATGAATATTAGTTGGATGAAAGTATGAATATGTAAATGAAAGCATTGATGAGTACTGTTACTGTATTTGGAACTGAGAACACCCTGAATATTCTTAATACTACCACCCAGACACTTTGTCTGCCATACTGTCTACCTCCACTTTAGTCCTCATCTTTAAAATCCCTTGCAGCTCGATGTCCAGCACTTCCATGAAACAAGGGCTCCCTTAACATTACTGGATGCCCACACATTCGATAAAGTTCAGTTAAGACTTAGAATAAGTACTAAATTCCCGGATCAAGTGCTCTGGTTCTCAGTATGAAACCACATTCAAGGGCATCTATGAGAAGTCCCCAGGGCCTCCATTTGTACCGCAGAGGAGCTTGGTTAACAGTTTGCCACCCCAATTGGGTCAGAAACCTAAAAACTCACATACACACACACACACGCACACACACACACGCACACACACACACCACACACATACACAATCACCAAACTTCCTAAGAGTTCTCAGAACTTTGAGCATTGATCTAAATCCAGAAATTACCTCAGAGATCAAAGATTGCTGCAAATCCCCTGAGTTACCCTGCTTGTGAGGAAAGGGCAGGAGCTGAGTAAGGAGTGGCAGAGGTGTTGGTATGCAGGTACTTAAGGTTTGAAACACAGAAGGAACTGAAATGTACTGAGCCTTTGCTTTTCCTAACTTCAAAATGCATGCTTTTCTTTCTCAACTTAGCTAAATACAGGGTGAATAGCAAGACTGAGTAAGGGCAATAGCTGGAGGAAAGTCAGAGAATGGAAAGAAATATCTGAATAGAGAGGGCACCACACTCCGCTTTATCTCAAAGAGCATGCCCACCTCCAGGCCCTTGGTCTGCATCCCTAGATGTAGTGTTCCTAAAGCTGCCAAGTGATTTCACATGTGCAGGCACATCGCCCTCTTAAAGAGGCAACAATTACAAGCTCCTTCCAACCCAAGGGCAGCATTGGCAGGAAGGCATGTCTGCCTAGCATCCGCTTTAGACTATTACAGGGCTTTCTCTGAGGCATTCTCTCCAAAGGCGTCTAGTCTTTACCAAACAAGGCTTTATCAATCCACCTCATGAGGTGGCCGTTCATGACTTCGGCGGAACTTACTAAGAAGCACAGGCTCTTCAGGATTCAGAATTCATGTTTCCTGTCATCCATACTCGCTTTATCTTACTAACAGTGTCAAAAATGTTCAACAAGATTTTCTAGGGAATCAAACACTTGCTGGGTTTATCTTTGGCACTTTGGAAATCTATGTGAATAATACTTTCAAGTCAACAAGACATCATTTATTGAGTTGTTTCTCTAACTGATAACCCCAGTCTGGGCTATGAAAATAGTCCAAAGAGAGTTCAAAGAAAAGGGTGAAAGGATTAAACCCAGAGCCTGTGATGCAGTGCTTATTAAAACATATAAACCCCGCTGGGAACCAACTGTATCTCCTTGAAAGGAAATGCAAGAGAAACTTGCAGTCATTATTTCTGGGTGGTATAAGTTATAAGTGATTATTTTCTCCTTTTTGTTTGTTGGTGTTTTTGATTTTTCTACAGTGAACTTGTATCTTCTGTGGAAAGAAAGGCTATTTGACTTCAATATGCAGGCAAAATTTGTTCCAAACTGTCCAAGGGATTAATTTAATCCAATAGGTCGTTTATGGAGTAGGTTTTACATAACAAAGCGACCCAAATTACTGTTTCATTAGATTTTTACTCTTGGAAATGAACTTAGGTTTAATATTCTTTTTCCTGTCCTATAATTCGGGTATCTTTTGTTTTAAAGGTTTATTGTGGTAAAATTCTTTCAATGCCTCTATGCTATGCACTCAATACCAAGTGGGAGGCTAAAACAGATGGAAATGCAAAAACATTAAAACCATAAAACATATAATTCAATCATTTATATTTATTTATATTTCATTATATTTAATTACTAATGCAACTAAAATGATTATTTAGGCAACAACATACTTGTCTTTGATTATGAGGTACAAAAAGCTGAAACGTCACTCTCCATCCTGAGCCCGTAGCCATTTGAGGTATTACATGCTGCCCATCTGCCAACAGGTCAGCAGAGGACCTGCTTCCCTTTGATTTGCCCCCTCCTCTCACATCTCATCACGTGTCTCACTCTTGTCACCGTCCCCCATTTATGATCTTGCTATCTCAAGGATATTTCCATGTGTTTTCCTCTTTGGTTCAGATAGCACTGTCCAGTAGAATTTTAATGTAAAAAACATACATAATTTTAAATTTCCTCGTAGCCATATTAAGAAAGAAATTTTAAAGGTGAAATTAATTTTAAAAATAAATTTCAATCTAAATATCCAAACTAAATATCATTTCAACGTGTAATCTATACAAAATATTAGTGAGTTATTTATTAGTTTACGTATTAAGTCTCAAAATCTGGCTTGTATTTTGTACTTTTAGCACATCTCAATTTGAAATTTGATTGGAAATACTTATCAAGATTATTTGTTCAGAATTTTATTTTATTTACCTAAGGTTTATTTCATTAATCTGATAGAACAGCACTATATAACAGATATATAATGCCAGCCAAAAATGTGAATCACGTATAATTTAAAATGTTCTAGTCTCCATATTAAAAATTATTTTTAAAAAGCTCAGCCAGTATGACTCAGTGTTTGAGTGCCAACCCAGGAACCAAGAGGATCAATTCCCCATCAGGGCATCTGCCCGGGTTTCCAGCTCCATCCCTAGGAGGAGGTCTACAAGAGGCAGCTGACTGATGTTTCCCTCTCATTGATCTTTCTATATCCCTCTCCCTTCTTCTCTCTCTAAAAATCAATAAAAACATATTTTAAAAAAACATAAAAAAGAAACAGGTATAATTGATACATCATTCCATTACCTTAAATAGACAAGTGCTATTTTCTATTTTTCTTAAACGAAGGCACTGAAATCCAGTACGTATTTTATACTTAAAGCCCATATCAATTCGGACTAGACACATTTCAAGTACTCGATAGCCACATGTTGCTAGTGAGTGCACTTCTGAATGGTACAGATGGAGAAAATCTGCACAGTGAAACTTCAGTGTAAGCTGCTGAATATGTTACTTTGTCAAGCAAGTTGGAAACACAGAAGTAGGTCAAAATTATGTTTAGTAATCAGTTAAATGTCAACTTTTCATATTGGCTAAAACAAAATGAAAAGAAATCTATCATTATTTTCTGTAAAAAGTATTACCTGGCCTACGAATGCAGCACTTCTGTTCTTTCCTATCAGCAAATTTTCAGGTGAGGCTCACTATATCCAGAGAGCACCACAGTTAAACATCCCGGGTCATGGTGTAAACTGGTTCCTGAAATTAGTTCACATAATTACCTGTCAGTGGAATATGTTATTGGTTGTTGTTTTTTCCCAAACATTTTTTTTAATTTTAACATCTTCAGAGCTCCCTTAGAAAATTGAATGAAATATTGGAATGACCACTCTGAGTGAAAAATGTTCATTTCTATTTCACCCTTTCTTCCATTCAAATGCATGATTTTTCTCAGTGTTGAAAAATCTATAGCATTGATCTCTGTGAGTAAAGAATTACCTTATTTTATAGCACAGTTCGGTGAGACACTGAATATGCTGGAGACATGTTTACAAAAAGGATATATCCACAAGCTATTACATTATCATACATTGGTGCACGTGTCTGCCTATGTAATACTTTTCTCCATGTTCAATGGTGCATATCAAGTTAACAACCACAATTTATTATCTAATGGATTCTGTGATTAATAGGATAGCTCATATTTTAATCAGTCATAGATTTCTTTTCAATGAGGTCTACTTGCCCTAAGCACAATATAGTCATAGAATCTTAACTTTTCACAATAGTCTTTCTTCTGCATTCCTCTCTATTTATTTTTAACAAAAGAGATTTCATGTGAATGCTGTTAATAAGTTTAATAATTCATTTTGTGATACTTCTATATTTTAAAAGAACTATTTGATTAGTTCTGAAAGAGTGAGTTGGATTTGGAGTTAGCAATAACTATTGTAAATACTAGAGGCCTGGTGCATGACATTCATGCCCTCAGGGTAGGGGGTGTCCCTCAGCATGGCCTGTACCTTTTAGCAATCTGGGAGCCCTCGGGGGATGTCCGACTGATGGCTTAGGCCCATTCCCCACAGGAAGCGGCTCAAGCCAGCAGTAGGACATCCTTAGTGCTGCTGTGGAGGTGGGAGAGGCTCCAGCCACCATTGCTGCGCTTGCCAGCCATCAGCCCAGCTTGTGGTTGAGCAGCGCTCCCCCTGTGGGAGTGCACTGACCACCAGGAGGAAACTCCTGCATTGAGTGTCTGCCCCCTGGTGGTCAGTAAGCGTCATAGTGACCAGTCGTTCCACCGTTCGGTCTACTTGCATAGTACCCTTTTATTATATAGGATAATACTGGAAGTTTCATTGTTACAAATTGAACATAATTAAAGCATAGTGATTAATCACAAAAACAATGTGTAATTATATATGTGTTTTCTGATGGTCTTAGGCGACCCCTGTGAAAGGGTCATTTGACCCCCAAAGAGGTCGCGACCCACAGGTTGAGAACCGCTGGTATAGATGCTTCATAAAAATATGTGGACTTGCCCTAGCTGGTTTTGCTCAATGGTTAGATCATTGGCCCTCCAATTGAAGGGCCACCAGTTAGGTTCCTGTCAAGGGCATGTACCTCGGTTGCAGGCTCTACCCCTGGCCCAGGTAAGGGCATGTGCGAGAGACAACCAAATGATGTGTCTCTCTCACACTGATGTTTCTTTCTGTCTCCCACCCTCTCTTCCACTCTCTCTAAAAATCAATGAGAAAAAATATCCTCAGGTCAGGATTAACATGTGTGTGTGTTTGTGTGTGTGTGCATATATATTAACATATAGAATGTATATGTGTGTATATATATATACATATATATATTCTATAAATGTCTATAAGACTGTGATCTCACTATTAGTCTAAGAAATGAGTTAACCAGTCCATACCAAAACATGAAGTCATAATAGCTATATTAGCTATTATATATTATACTATAGTAGGATTATTCAATGATTACTCTGTCCTAGGCATTATATACATTAGCGGCAGTGTTTTAATTATCCTATAATCTTTTAATTATCTTAGAGGGATAATTAAACCAATGAAATAGGCACTATGAATATCCTTGTTGCAAACAAAACAAGACAGGACAATTGAGTTTTGGGGGGTGGGGGGAAAAGGCACTTGTTTCAGAGCAGAGTGACTGAGTCAGGGTGTCTGCAAAATTAGAGTTCTTAACCACTGAACAACAACAACACTGCTTTTGAGGTGTCAGGTTCTGGGAATCTTAGGTGACAAGGCCTTTAAACAATGGAGTTCCTAATTCTGGGGATGCTGCTACTGAATGATGTGCTAGATACATTAAGAAAATACAAAATAAATGTCACTCACAAGTAAATGAATGTTGAGACAGAATCATATATTTAAAAGTAACTCTGTTACTAGTGTTTGGTAACTCTGTCATTCTTTATTCTTTGTAGGTTTTATGTACCTACCATGACACATCCTAATTCTCTTCGAGGTTTTCATTTTTTTCCCTCCCAGATTCTGACATATTTGTGTGTGACTGAAAAATGTTCTGATCTTTGAGAATGTGTTCAAGTTTGTTGGTTTATAACTACAGTCAAATTTGGAGTGGCCACTATTGATTTTTAAACTTGACTAGACAATTGAATTTTCTCAATGACCAGGGGCTATTAAGAGTTTATTGGATTAAAGTTGCTTGTTTCATTTTTGTTCTAGGTTGAAAGAGCATTTGCTATAAACCTGCTACAACATCTGTTGAAACATATTCCTGAGGGAAACAACAAACAAATTAAACAAAGTAAACACACACACACACACACACACACACACACAAAGTACTTCTATACTTTCATTTTCATATATTTCTCAAAATAGTTTGAGAAATAGAAAATGTCACCCTTTACTACAGTTGCATTTTAGTTACCTATGTATAACTAAATATATATTTTATATATGTAATAATATACATTAAAATAGCTTATATATTCAATATGCAGGGGTGGAAAACAGTAGGTTTACAGTTGTAACATTCTCTTGAGTTAATAAATCATAGCCTGCATGTCTTTTTCCATGCAAACAACTGTAAGCTTACTTTTCCTACCCCTGTGTGTAATAATATAAAATAATTGTAGCTTATATATTTAATATATAATAATACAAATAAATAGTATTCAAAATACAAAACTATATCAGAAGATAGATGAAAAGTTAAGGACCGCAGCAAAAGCTTTTCCTACACATCACAGTAATGGCTGATGACCATGTTGCAAGTCCCACTGGTTGTTCTAGGGATCCTAAAAGAATGACTCTTTTAAATGCCTCCATCTGGACTTGAAGGAAGAATTAGAACATCCATTTTCCACATCCATTGCCTTTGTCCCTCTGTGTCCCTAGCCAGTTCCAAATTGAGCAATACAATTAAATTCTGAAATCAAAGAGGTTTTTGAAAAAATTCCTAAGTACTTTGGTTTCCTTTCCATAATGTATGGAAAAGGAAAGAGAGAAAATTGAATATGGAACATATTGGCAGCTTTCTGGTTTAATCAGTTTCCACAAAGTGAATGGACACGTGATTGTATGTAGTCAAATAAGTACTTTCAAGTAAGTATAAATTAGTTTATTTGCCAAAGTTCAAATCTCTGTCAAATGGGGCTCTTAGATCAGTTAGCACTCACACTCTTGAATAGGTGAAAGAAAAAGAAAGAAAGGAAGGAAGGAAGGAAGGAAGGAAGCAAGAAAGAAAGAAAGAAAGAAAGAAGAAAAGAAAGAAGAAAGAAGGAAGGGAGGGAGGGAGGGAGGGAGGGAGCGAGCGAGAGGAAAAGGGAGAGAAAAAGGAAGAAAGGAAGAAGGGAGGAAAGGATGGAAGATGGATGTGTGATTTGTATTTCTGATTATAAAGTGTTGAAATCCCCCCTTAAGTAATGATGTGTTTAGTATGCAAGTGAAATGAGAGATGAAGGATGATCAAAGGTCCAGAGAAAAAGTCGTGTTTTCTGAGAACAATTATTTTACCAAAATTGCCATCTCTGCATTCTGTGAAGGCCTTCAGCCGGCCTGTGAATGAGTCCAGTGGCACATCTGCCGTATTTTCTATGCGATGCAAAGCGATCTCAGGTGCACTGCAATGCTTAGCACTTGCGAAGCCCTGTGTCCTGTGCATTCAGAGTTTCCTATTTTACAAGCTTTCTACTTCTTTTTCTTCCCCACTGTTTATCCCTTTAATCAGACATCTTCAGCAGCTTCAATATTGAAGCTTAAAGAATGGGTGGGGAGAGATTAACCAAAGAACTTAATGAGCATAACCCATGGACACAGTCAATAGTGTGCTGAAGGCCTGGAAGGGAGCTGTAGGTGCAGGGTGGAGGGGGTCAATGGGAGGAAGAGAGGGACAATAAAGATCAATATTTTAAAAAGAAGAGGGAACAAAGAATTCCTGGGAAAACATACTCCATATGTATGCATTTCAACAGTCTGCCAGGAAGTGTTTATGCTCCCCCGACCCTCTCTTCTTATACTGCCACTGGAGGATGCCTCTACGTGTTCTCAGCCAGGTACATCTTACAGGCATTGTCTTGAATCTCCACCAAAAATCCCTACCATGGAATTTAGAATGACTTCCATTGCACAACTAAGTTCTAAGGCTCACACAGTTTAACTACTCCAATATTATGAAACTCATGAATGAGCTAAACTAAATTAAATGTGTCTCTGAATGTAAACAGAGGCACATCTTTTACCCCTTTATAATCAGAGACAGGGAAAAAGTGACTACTCTCATCTTTAGATACTCTTTATTGTCTTAGAATAAGCCCCCTGCACTGGAGTGTTGGAATGTAACCCTATTTAAAACATATTCCAGCATCACTCTGCAATTGATAACTTTATAAGACATCTCAGAAACATAAAACCTGCCCATATACAGTGTATGCTACCCCTTCTTCCATGCCAGACAGTATAATTTGTTCCATTTCCTGAAGGTTAGGTTAATTTGAATAGAGACAAAAAGGAATCCTGAAGAAGAAAAATAATGACCACCACAACAAACCAAGCCACTTAATCTGAATTCAGAGGTTCTGGCTAGTTCAAACAACTAATAAAGGATATGGGAAGAATACAATTTGCTGCAGTTTTGCAAAAGAAGAGAAAACCTTCCTTTATAAATAGCTCTGGCTTCCTATCTAGCCAAGCAAGCAGCGAGGCAGAGGCAGATAATAATGTGATTACTCGGGTAATGATATGCATTAGATACATTATGGGAAACAAAAATGCTCCCCACTGTACGCCGTCAGTCCAGTTATTGATTTTCCTTAATGTTAAAAGCGCTACTCTAAAACTGAAAAGAGATATCCTTTATTTATTCTC